>NC_142092.1:30267020-30567853 GCF_054644295.1 Miniopterus natalensis | reverse complement strand
CGTGACCTTGACTCGGAATTGAACCCACGACCCTTCACTGCTCAGGGCCAATGCTCTAACCACTTAGTTACACAGGCCAGGGCTCTAAGTACTTTCTAATGCCCAAAATTTACATTTCTTCATAAGTTATTCATGGCCTAGCAACATTACTGAGCACCAGTAATTTAATACTAATTGAATTAATGAATCAATGAGAAAGTGAAAGAATGGTTTACCTACTTTCAAAGATTATGAGTATCACTAACAGTTGTCTTTGTGTATATCTGTAAGCATTTCAATACTACAAATGAGTCTAAACACCTGTCATTCCCTTTCTATGCCACTGGGCTCTTCATTGTAAACTGAAGATTAAAATACTACTTCCTATTCCTTTGGGAAGAAAATTCAGTCTCTAATCAATACTTAGAGTTAGGATGGCGAGCCTATCCCTCCGCTGCCCCGTGATTCTTCGCTATCTGGCACGCCACGACCTTCTTAACATCATAGCACACCAAGTCATTTGCACCATACCTTGAGTTCCACCAAAAAGAAAAATATGTACTAAATTATGGGGAGAAAAAAAGGAAGGAAAATATGAAATGAGGTTGCACAGAGGAAGGTGAAATTTTTTTTAATGAGAGGAAATAAAGGCGGCAGGATAGCATTAGGACACCATCAGGATAACTGGGGGGGGGGGGGGGGAGGAATAAGTTTTGGGTAGAATTAAGCTCTAAAAAAAAAAGTGATTCCATGACCTTTCAGACTCTTGACTAACCTCAAGTTCTAAATACACCTACAAGGAGTTTGAATACATTTAGAAATTTTCTGCAAATCCTAAATCTCCAGGATGCTGAAGCAGTCAGGGGGCTTTCACATGTATAAACACTGCTATCCCCTTTTAACTCTGTAGAGCAAAGACACATGTAATTTTACTGTCCATTGGACAAATGACCAATTGCCCCCAAATAAGGCTTGTCCTGAATAAGAGTGTTGGCTCCTTTCAGGCTGGGGACACTGTTCCAAGTTCATTATCTGCATTATCTCACTTAATTCTCACAACATCCCAATGGGTAAGATCTGGCACAACTTCCATTTACAGATGAAAAAACAGAGGCAGAGAGAAGTATTATATCTTCCTATTGTTACTCAGCTCCTGGAGAAAGGGCCAGGCTTCAAACAGAAACAGTCTCCCACATTAACCATTACTCTACTATTCTTACAGGGCAGGGAGCCCTGCTTCTACTGGACATTTATTTGTTCATTCACTCAGGCAGGGTGATGTGTTGGAAGGAGGGTGAACTTTGGAATCAAAAAACCTAGAAATCCAAACTGCACCACTTACTGGAAAATCTTGGGCTGGTTCCTGAACCACTGGGGATTTCAGTTCCACTACCTGAGCTATTGCAAAGATTGAATGGGAATTGCATCACTGGCTGGCACACATGCACAACCAGGGGTTTCCTTTACTGATAAGAAACACAGCCTGAGAGCTTAAAGGGAAATTAACCCCAGCCCCAGCTTCAGGAATTGGGATGAATGTGAGGGAATCTCCCTCCTCTGGTCAAAGTCAATGGCTTATAAATCGGGACCCAAGCCAATCAGTGCATGGCATTCCCCTGGCCAAAGGGCTTGATTCAATGACTGGCATGTGACTCAGTTTGGGCCAATGAGGTGTTTTCACGACAGGAAATTTCTTCCATGGTTTCTGAGGAAGATAGCTTCTCTTCCTACGGAGCCACTGAAAAAGTGGCCTTTTCTCTTCTGTGTGTTGTAAAGAAACAAAAGTGAAGCTGTTTTCCTCTCAGCCTGCAGAGGATGTAGACAGCAGGGGCTGAAGCCTTGATGGAACCACACCTGATCTCCATCCAACCTCTGGATTTTTTCCTTTGTGGAAGCCAGTAGATCCATTTATTTATTTATTTATTTATTTATTTATTTATTTATTTATTTATAAAACAAACAACTGACAACAACTTATATAAGTACCTAAGGTGTTCAAGACACCATGAAGAGAGCCCTAGCCAGTTTGGCTCAGTGGATAGTGCCTCAGCCCGTGGACTGAAGGGTCCTGGGTTCAATTCTGGCCAAGGGCATGTACCTCAGTTGCAGGCTCAATCCCTGGCTCTGGTTGGGGTGCATATGGGAGGCAACCAATTGATGTGTCTCTCTCATGTCAATGTTTCTCTCTCTCCCTTCCACTCTCTCTGAAAAAACAAGCACAAATATCCTCAGGTAAGGATTAAAAATAAATAATAAAATTAAAATGAAAGACACCATGGAGAGTACAGAGGTAAGCAAGACAAACTTAAAGGGGTTTGCCATCTAATAAATATCTAAATAATTTTTGTGACATCATTTTAGCCTGGTTATTTTTTTTTAATATATCTTTATTGATTTCAGAGAGAGGAGAGGGAGAGAGAGATAGAAACATCAATGATGAGAGAGTCATTGATCGGCTGCCTCCTGCACGCCCCCGAGTAGGGATGGAGCCGGCAACCCGGGCATGTGCCCTGACCAGGAATCGAACCCTAATTGCCTGGATCCTAGGTCGATGCTCAACCGCTGAGTCACGCCCGGCCGGGCAAGCCTGGTTATTTTTTAAATTAAGTTATGGCTCATGCTCTTTTCAAAATCCTCCTACCATTTGGTCAGTGTAATATTAAGCAAGAGCTGCTCTACTTCCCCAGTAATTACACAATGCTCCCTTTCAGGCCAGCTGGTCAAACTTTTGGGGGTCAGATAAAGTAGCTTATCATTTGGTTGTCAGACAACTGGCTTGAGAAGCCAGGCCATTTCTGCATGTCCCCAGTTACTGGTTAACAAATGTAGCCACAAAACTCAGCACCTAATAGGAAATATAGGCTTCCCAAATTCCTATTGAAATTGGACTTTGTCTCATTCCCAGATAAAACAAAGCCAAGATTTTCCTGGAATGACAATCAGAAATAAGAAAGTTCTGTACAGAAGTGCCTTCCCCGGCATCTCTAAGCCCCACTCATTCTTCTTGTTACTGCTGTTACTAGTCCTACCTTAGAAATTTCAGCGCAGCGCGGAACACTCTTCCCCCATCCTCATGTCTTCTGTCTCATAACCAAATGTCCTATAAAACTTAGCTATAGACACCATTTGGGGCTGTTGGCATAGAGATAGGGGCAGCCCTGGTCGGGTGGCTCAGTTGGTTGCAGTGTAGTCCCATACACCAAAGAAAGGCTGAGGGTTTGGTTCCCAGTCAGGGCACATACTAGATTTCAGGTTCCATCCCTCGATTGGGGTGCATACAGAGGGCAACCGATCAATGTTTCTCCTCACACCGACGTTTCTCTCTCTCCTTTCCTCTCTCTCTAAAAATCAATAAGCCCGGCCGGGCATGGCTCAGTGGTTAAGCATCGACCTGGGATCCAGGCGATCGGGGTTCGATTCCCGGTCAGGGCACATGCCCAGTTTGCGGGCTTCGGCCAATCAATGACTCTCTCATCATTGATGTTTCTATCTCTCTCTCTCCCTCTCCTCTCCTCTCTCTGAAATCAATAAAGATATATTTTTAAAAAATAAAAATAAAAAAATAAAAATCAATAAAAGCATATCCTTGGAGCAGAGAGTCCTTAGATTCTAGCATAATCTAGGGCCCAGCAGTTAGACAATTTGAAGTTGATAATAATGGTGTTATCTGAGGAGGTTGCATAGGTCAGAAATGTTCTTCCTGCCACTGTTTTCTTTTTACTTCCAGCAAGAAGTAGACATTAAGGAGAAAGTGAGGGTGATAAACCATAAGCCATAAGCTTAAGACACAGTTTAATTATGGCAATAAAAACAGCTCACATTTATTTGGGGTTTATTATGTGTGAGGAGCTAAGCACAAAGTACTTGACATTCTTGATCTCATTTAATCCTCACAGGTATCAGTCTAATAAGTGGTAGAGGTGAGACTAGAACCCACTCCCTGTGCTCCAGGGCACATGCTCTTAGCTGTAACTCTGGACCATCCCCACAGAATACTGCTTATTGTAAGACATTTTGATGAAATATGTAGTAAACATAATTGTATGTAAAATTTAAGAACAAAATATACTGTCTAAATGGTAGATGTAATGGCCTGTTATATGACACTACCAAGTCATACTGAACTGCTATAGTTCCTCAAAACCTACCTGGAGGACTCTCCAAAGCCCCCAAGCCTTTGCATCTGCTGTTCTGTCTGCCTGGAATGACCATTACTGTCCACTTTTCCTCCTAAGAGGGGGGGGGGGGGGGTGGTGTGTGTGTGTGTGTGTCCCCCACACACACAATGTCCATATCCAAATGCCTGGAGCCTGCAGGTTAGGTTACATGACAAAAGGAAATTAAGGTACAGGTGGAATTAAGGTTACTTATAAAATGACCTTACATTAAAATAGGGAGATTATCCTGGACTGTTTAGGTGGGCCTAATGTAATCACAAGGGCCCTTAAAAGTGGAAGAGGAAGGCAGAGAAGGCGATGTGACAACCTGAGCAGAGCCAGAGACATGCTGTGTGGGTGGATGGCTTTGAAGATGGAGTAGGCCGCGCGCCAGGGAATGCGCATGGTCTCCAGAAGCCGGAACGGCTGAGAAACAACCTCCAGAGGGGACTGCAGCCTGCCGACACCTTGATCTCAGCCCAGGAGACCCTGGCCAGACTTCTCTCTTACAGTATTGCAGGATGAAAATTTGGGTTATTTAAGCCACTATGTTGAGGGTAATTTGTTATAGCAGCTATAGAAAATTAATATATCTTCCAAGTTTCGTGTTACCCCGAGTCACAGAATATAGCCCTCGCCAGTATTTAACACGCATCATACTTTTGGGGAACCAGGTCTGTACCCTCCTGGCCTTCCCTTAATTCCTTCAGGAGCACTATGAATGGGTCTCAAGTTTGGTCTGAGAACCTCAACTCTGCTCTGCTCGCTTGCTGCTGGGAGAGGGGCACTGTGAAGCGACATGACCAGAAGGCTGGAAGAGGTCCAGCAGCAGGAGCATGTCGGAAGGAAAAGGGTACAGGGGCTGACAGGGGAGACGCGAGGAGCAAAGAAAAAGGGCCACGAGGTCAGAGAAGAGAAAGAAGGAAAGGCAGATGGAGGAGGGACCGGAAGCCTGATGGTGGGATACAGGAGAGAAAGAGAGAAGCAAGAAGAGGGAGCTGTTCTCTGCTCCCCCATCTCCCACCTGACCACCCTCTCTGCCCTGCTTCCTGAGCTCCAGCCACTCTCAGGATCCGCGTCTAGTGTCTCCACCCTGCACGGTTCTCATGCTGGCTGCCCTTGAGAATACCTGGAGAGGCTTTTCGCACAACCTGACAGGCCTCACCTCCAGAGATTCTGATTTAATTGGCCTGGATGTGATCCGTGCATTGGGACTTTTGATTTTCCAGGTGACTCTAATGGGCAGCCAGGTGAAGGACCACCGTCACAGAACCCTCTCTGGCCTCTTCAGCTCACCCAGAACAGGTCCTGCCTGCAAACTCCGAGCACTTGTCTGTGTCCCACACTTGATGCTCATCTCCTAAAGCTGGAGAGGCTACATCCAGATGATTTAAGGACCCAGACCCTGGAGCTAAACTGCTGGAATTCAGTTGGGCTCCACACTTAACGGCTGAGCAACCCTGGGGAAGTCGCTTAACCTTTCTGTGTCTGTCTGTCCATCTGCAGAACAGGAATGAATATAGCAATAGTATTAGAGTGTTGTTTTGAAGACTAGGTGAGTTAATATTTTTGAAGCACTTGAAAGAGTGTCTGCCACACCAAATGTACAAAATAAGCATGTGTTAGATAAAATAAAATCAGCTTTTGTCAGTCATCTCCGTTACTGTCTTGCCATGCTGTTTCACCTTTTGTGTATATGACCCCCTACACCCCACAGTTAACAACTGGGCTCTCCTATACTTCCCACTACACCAAAGCCATTGCGCTCTGCACAGCTGACACTCAATGAAGTCTGCTAAAAAACAAAACAAAATCAGGAAACAATTTTTAAAAACATAATCTGTTCATTAAAGCCAAGAACTGACTATAAGTTAAGAATTTTTAAAAGAGCAGTCATTTAAGTAATTCTCACTTAACCCCTGGAGCTGCTCCCCGACTAGCAAGGCCCACATGTGTTTGAAGGGGGAGGAGAGAGGTAAAAGGAAATGTGTGGTGTGGGGAGGAATCCTGAAGTGGGTGCTGAAACCAGAGCAATTCAGATTCTCTAACTGAAGTTCAGAAGGACCAGAAAGTAGACTAAGGAAGAAGGGTGGAGATAGTGGGAGAATGTCCAGGCAAGCGCAATGAAAGGGCGTGGAAAGCAAACTTTGCTAATTCATAATTGTGCCTAAGGTTGGCCAAGCCTAGATTGCTATTTGGATGTCTGATTTACATACATACTCATATACATTTTTAACTCTGAAAGTAAACGCTCCATATGTGTTTTATTTACTTTCATTTCTTTTTTATCTTTACCAGTTGGCCAATTTTTCTTCCTTCACATTACATCAGAAGACCCTCACTGAAATAAGCTACTCATCTTGGGGATGGTGGAATAACTCTGAAAAAGACATTTGACACAAAATGTAAAACTTTGTATTAGGGTACAGTAACAATTACAAGGCACAAATTTGGCAGCCAAAAGATTTCTCTCGAAGGTATGAAAAAATGTCTGTGCTCTATTTTCAAAGAAACCAAATAAGACATGGTCCCTGAATCACTGTCTGAATGCAAACAGCGTTTGGCTTTGATCTGAGTTGTTGAAAACTATGACCAATTTATCCTGCAATGCCAAACCATCAGAGAATGTTTTTAAGTCTGGATTTCCATATCAGGATTCAGCTACACACTTTTTCACGTTACATAGGGCCAACCCCAAATAGCACTTCCAGCAGCGTATGTAGTTCGGATGATGATTTCAATTTCAAGTTACAGGCAAAGAGTGGAAAAGTTCTTTTCCTATAGACATATTCCTGGGAAAAATATTAAGAACATAATTGAACATTAAATGAGATTATTTACTGTATTAATAATGACCTCATAGGCAGCTGGCTTTCAATTAATGACCTCAGCTGGTTTTCAATTAAATAAGTGATAAGGAAAATATCAGATACTCATTTTTTTCTAGTGTATGTGTCCCAAAGAATCCACCCTGGACCATGGCTGCTGCCAGCCTTCCTCCTGCCTACCACATGGTCCTAAAAGAGTCATTGGTGATTTTTTGAATTTTATTTGCAAATTAAAATCCCAAATATGCCCATAAGGGGGAGTGGGGAACAGGTCCAACCCAATAGGTAAGGCATCAGCCATCTTCCAAACATGTGAAACATACTGGGAACCCCCTGTAATGAGTCAGTGACCCAGGACTACCGCCCTGCGTCTTGGTGGATTTTTTTTTTTTAACCCCAAGAGGATTTGATCAGCACATAAAGTCTCCAAAGCACTTTCCACTCTGCCAACATCCCTCTGAAAGTAGAGTAAATGGAGGTGGTGATACTGGTGTTTTACAAAACCTCTCTATGTTTTAGGGCGCCCAAATCACCTGAAGGTAGGTGCTCACCTAAAATCAGGTTGGACCTAGAGACTGGACTCATTCTGCATCCTGGGGGCATCTCCAAGTTGCTCTACAGAGTTTAGAGGAATCAGAGGGCAACAGGCAGTTTCTAAGGACGGAGACCACCGAAGTACCAAATCTTAAAGCTGAAAGTGTCTTTCAGGCGTTCTGAATTCCAAGGGGTCTGTGGATAGAAGTAATTACCTTTTGTAATCCCACGTCTTCTTATTTTAGGTACCTTGTTCTGAGCAGAGGCCCCTAAGCTTTATCAGACTCCCAGAGGGGTCCAGAGCACTAAGTGGTGTCCGACCCCCACAGCTCTCCTGTCCAGCCTTCTTATTTCGACCCTGTCTATGCCCTGGCCACTCCCTCCCACCACATTCGCTCCAAGCCTAACTACCTTACCTGCACCAGCTGCCACTCCCACACCCGTCCTGTGGTCCCCTCTGCCCTCCCCAACACCCGGCCTAGCGCCCTGACCCTCCTGCATCCAGCCCTATCAAATACCTCCGCTCTTTTGAGTCACCCCCCGGCTTTCTATGACACTCTAATCCCTCTTTGTTTTGGGGTGTGTTTTTTTTTCAAAATCCGTTAGCAATGGCTGTCTGACAGGATCAGGGAAGGTTGGCTAGATCAAGGAATTGGTGTTTTAATTTTTAGAGTGAGTCTGTTTTAACAATCAGAAAGCAGAAAATATATATTTTTTTAAGTCCTGTATTCCTCCTGCTCCTCCCGCCACCTGAATGTGCTGCTCCCACATGCTCTTTGCTTCTCTCTCATCTCTGTTACGACTCTGCGCTCGCTCCCGCGTGGCGCAGGGACCCTTAAGGAGGGAGGCTTCGGAGCTGCGTGGGCCTGGGTTTGAATCCTGCCTCTGCCAGCTGTGCGTCGTCCGCCAGTCATTTCATTAGTTTCCTCATCAACAGGAACAGCCAGCCATTCCTAAGTGCTTACCCAGGCCAGACACTTTACGTATACGGGGTGTCCCCAAAAATGTACACACACACTTTGAATCATTATAAAGGCTGTGTTTATTCAAATGCATTTCATTTTCAGAATTGAGCTGTTGGCTGTTAACGTGGGTACACATTTTTGCGGGGACACCCTGTATTCATTTGTTCGATCCTCAGGACAAACCTAAGCGGCAGGTACGGCCACACCGAGGCACAGAAAGGTCGCATGTCTTGCCCAGGACGCTCGGCTAGCCAGAGGCCCCTCCACTTATTCTAGGCTTCTGGCTTCTGAGCCTGGCCTGCTGGCACCGTGCCTGCTGCCTCTTTGGGAAAGGGAACAACACCTCTGCAACGAAAGCCGCAGGCTAGTAGCCCACTGGTTAGAGATAAGGGGGGCTGACACGCAGCCGTCATCACACTCCTCTACGGTCATCACTTAGCTTCAGTCATACAGGTCCAGTAACTGTGGCCAGGCGCATCCGCCTGCGGAGGCCGCGGGAATTCCAGCTTGAAGAGTCAGCACCCGAGCTGTCCTCCTTCGAAAGCCACGGTGACCCTCTCTTAGCCGTCCTGCCACTGTACCGCATACCACCTCGTCCCCCGTCCCTTCTCGCCCTCCCCATCCTGCTTTCCTGGCATTTTTGGCAGTTTCTGAACAATCCTCACTGTTCAGCGCCCCTCCCCACCCAACACGAGGTTCTCAGGCCCCTCAGCCAGACCATCTCTCTGGCCTCCTCACTGGCCTTCCTGCCTCCAGCCTGTCCCTGTGCGAATTTACTTACGCGCTACTTCAGGTATCAGTGGTCCTGGATATGACTCTTTAACCTCGGACCATGCTCTACCCCTCTGGCAGTGTCCCCTGACCAATAATACCCTGTTCTTCAGCCAAAACGGACTAGTTACTGGAGTCCCCACACTTACCTTGAGTTTTGCCTGTGCCCGGGATGCCTTTTCTGGACCAGTGTCCAGCCTTAAGATCAAGTTCCAAAGCCAGCTTCTCCTGCAGCCTTTCCTGCTGCTACCAACTACATGTGGACCCCCAACTCCTTTGCATTGTGCACCTTATATGTATTAGGGGGAAGGCACTTATGTGCATGGTTTTCCCATCTCTACCTGACCTATAAGGTCTAACACAAGCTTGGAACTCAATCTTTGCTAAAAGTACAAATTTATAAATGGGGAAAACTAAAGCCCAGAAAGGGTAACGACACAATTTGCCAATCAGTTAGCCAAGAAACAGTATTGTGAAATAGCTAATGTAGTAAGCCAGAATGCCAGAGTTTAAGCCAACTTTCTACCAATGATTAGCTGGAATGCCCTTACACAAGTACTTTAACTGCTGTGTGCCTCAATTTTCTCATCCGTAAAATGGTGATAATAATAGTACTTATCCATTGAACAGTCATGAGGATTAAGTGAGTTAATATGTATAAAATGTTTGGAATGGTGCTTGACACATTATAAGCACTCAAACATTAGCTGCTGTTGTTATTATTGTTGTAAATGGACGAGCCAGAATTAGAACTGAAGATTCTTGACTCCTAGTCCAGTTCTCTTTATACCATTTCCTCAGTATCCCTACTCTTGGTTCAAATCCCCACTCCATGCAAAAAAGATGCATACATATGCACATGTACACACACACACGTGCATGTTCAAGTGAACAGGTAAATAATGCTTTTCCATTTCAGGTAGTGTAGAACTTTGATGAAGCTACATGGTCTTCAGTCAAAAAAATTTTTTTAAAGTAGGGGATCCTCTGTCAACCACAGGACAAGATAGTCCCTTAAATCTAAGAAAGATGTGAGCCTTGAGGTCCTTCATAGCTTCTCTAGTTCCAAGATAATTCCACTAGCAACTTCTGAATGAACACCATTAGAGGTTCACAAGGATAAGAGTACTGATTCTGGAGCCAGGCAGAATTGGACTCAGAGCTCAGCCCTCTCACTCACTAGCTCTGGGACATTGGACAAATTCCTTAACCTCCATCCCTGAGCCTATGCTAATCCTACTTCATTGGGCTTTGGGAGCATCCATGAACTGATCTGTGGAAGGCTTTTGGCCCAGAGCCTGGCACCTGGCAAGTACTCGCTATTAGAACTATGCTTTTGAGCTAAGCAGCACTCCCTTCCTTTCATTCTAGTTCAGGTATAACCCTCTGGAGAGTGCCTTTTAATGGAGGGTTAAGTTTAATGTGACTTTGTTTATCAGGATCTAGAAGGCTGGAATTCCCCAGGGATTCAGTGCTGCTGAGGGTGGAAATGGGAAGCCCCCAAAAGCCAATTTGCCAAGGTGCAGCTTGCAAAGTCCTTCTCTGACTGCTGCAGGAGCATTTCCTTCTCATTCCTCATGGTCCTTCCACTCTCTCCTGTTCCTTTGTGTACTGGCTCAATGAAATGTCTTTTTTTTTTTTTTTTTTTAAGATACCACTCTTTCCAAAGAACTGAAAGAGATTAACTCTGGATCTCAGCTGATCTAGGAAGTGGCCTTTCTCACACCTACAATCATGTGTCCCGGATGCATTTTCCAGTAGAGGAAGCAAATCTCATCCGTCCATCTTGTCAACCTCTATTGCACTTTCAAATTGACCCAACAGGTTGTTGAGAGGAAAAGTGATTATGACTATCTCCTAGATGAGGAGCTTGAAGCTGAGTGATTTATCAGGAGACACCGGTGCCCTTTCTGTCAGTCAGTGTCTCCCTACTTCAGGCACCATTCTAAAACTCCACTGTGTATGTAATGACACTTTTCTAATGTAAACTTTCCATTTGCTAATGTTTTAAAGAATAAAGCTTTATCTTTAAATAAAAAATGGAACTCTATTTTTAAAACCTTTAAATAGATCAGACTCCTCTAAACCAGAGTTAAGTCCTAACTTTCAGAATAAAGCTTTATCTTTAAATAAAAAATGGAACTCTATTTTTAAAACCTTTAAATAGATCAGACTCCTCTAAACCAGAGTTAAGTCCTAACTTTCACCCTCTGCCCCCTCCACCCCTTAACAACACAGCTGTCTCTGTGATCCATGTGATGGAACCATAATTTTATGTAGTAGCATTCAACCAAATAGTAGTTCTACCATTTTCTGCACCAAGGCTGCTGCTATTTTTCCTCGAGTGAGGATTCATTTCCTGAGAGAGACTCTTAGAAAATGCATACACTTGGAACACCTCACTTTGTTTGACTATGTCCTCATGAACTTCCCAGTGAAACATGGCGGGTGCTGGCGGAGAACTTCCTGGGCCTCCAGGGCCAGCCTGTTTGGGACACCTGCTCTGAGCCCGAACAGCAGGAAAAAGTGTGACTATGGCTAGTCAGTAGGTGGCACCCTTTCCCCAGCGTTGGCCCCTAGACTAGCTCAGAGGTACCTGGACATGTTCCTCCAAGTCTCAGTTTTCAGAATGCAGGGCTTTCAGATGGGACTCATGTTACCTCTAAACACTATGTTACCCTAACGTCTGGAAGGGAACCAGAATAGGCATTATCCATTGCATTTTTAAAAGAAAATACATTCTCATCTAGAATGATGATCAAAATGGAAAAAATTTTTCAAAAAGCCATCCCCTTTACACAGCATACACCACACCTCCACCTCTCTCCCAATACCACTGTTATTCCACTCCCACCAATATAATATATATCCCCACCTTTTTCGGGGTTTGGAAGAGAGAGTATGAGTCTTAAAAATGCTAAAGAATGACCATTAAATTCATCTGTTCTTGAAAATCCAATGATTGCCCATGGGATAGTCAGTGTAACCTTATCAGAGGTTCTCCCAGAAAGCCCCACAACTTATCTTTCTTGCTTTTAAAACTGATCTTCATTTTCTGTGGATCTTTAACTGAATTGACTTTATTGCAGGTCAACAGGTATTTTAGCAGCTCCTACTACTTGTCCAAGGACAGATGGCACCTTCAAGGAGCTTAATCTAGCTGAAAGATTAAAACATTTAAGCAGGGCACTGCACTCCATTTTGGGGACCAAACAGAGGGCCCATGCCAAGAGCTTCATGGTAAATATTAGAAGAGAGAGCTCAAGGAGGCCCAGTGTGGTCAGGGAGGCTTCAGAGAAGAAGCTAGGCTGAAATGGAGTCTTGAGGGGCGGCTGAGTTTTCGATTGTTTTAGAAGAGGAAGAATAGTCCTTTTGCAGGGAGAGGTAGGGGAAGAGTGATTAAGAAGCCTGGAAGGCAAGACAGTGGAGAGGTCTCATCAGTAAAGGTGTAGTGCCTGCAACAGTAAAGGCAGGCCTGAACAAAGGGGGACCAGGATGAAGACCACAGCGGCCTTGTTGCAGGGAACAATCCCCATGAAAAACAGCAGGGAAGAAAGTCTGCAAAACTACCCTGAGATTGTGGATGGCAGTTCTTAAATGCTGAACCAAGGAATGACTCTGGGAAAGTATCTATCTACAAGGCTGCACTGCATTATTGCAACAACAAGCTCCCTGTCACCCAATCCACTCTCACCAAAACTTGGCACAGCCTTTCTTTGGCCAATAGTGGCTGCTGAATTGAATCTTCTGGATAGCTTTTTAAAAGTAGGTTTTGATTTAACAGGTGAGAGGTGCAGCCCTGACTCCCACCTCCCCAAGCCATCCTATGTGCAGCCACATTTGAGAACCATTGCTTTAAAGGCACTTGTAATTTGGTGTGTGTTTAGGAAACAGACATCTTTTCAAAACATCACTCTAAGGAAGACACAAAATTCCTACAAGGTAACAATGACAAAAACTGACAACAAAACAATGCCAAGGTGAGTACAAAAAGTTTTCGATTATCTATTGCTGAGGATAATTCATGCTTTTCTATGATATCTGTGTTCGTCAGTAATAGATTCTAAATGCATCTTTTTAAAAATCAGCAGTTATTATCTGAGTTCTACTCTGTCAAACATTCACAAAGCTCTGGATTTATCTATTATTCATTTTGTCTGGGATCTAAGGAATTCAAACCATTATGAATGAAGTAGTACATGTAAAGAAGTAAAGAAGTATTTTGTAAACTGTAAACTGCCAAGCAGATGGAAGTTATTATCAACAATCCTATTTCAGTCTCACTCAAAGAAAGGGAATTGTTCTTTGTACGATTTATGATAAATAATATTAATGTGCTTCTACATGGTGAAATCTCTGAAGATATGCTTAGAGAGAGAAACCCTGACAGGCTTATAATGTCAGAAAATTAACTAGAAAAACTAAAGAAATTGAGGAATGTCAAAATAAATTATCTCAGCAGCTGGGAAAGGAGGGATGAAAGGAGAAACGCTCTCCTGCTTTATATCCATGCTTTAAATAAACAAATACATCGATATTGTTAGGAGCCAGGTACTCAGTGTGGGAGAAGGGGGATGCACCTATGGAATAAGAGAAGGCAGGGAAGGTCCTCTGGGACTTGATTGAATTTAGAAGTATTAGTATGAACCCATGAATTTTTTAAAATATATGCCTCCTAGTTCTGTCCACTGAAAGCACCTAGAATCAGTGACACTTCAGGAGTGTACCTGGTACCGAGATTTTAGTTTCTAAATATATCCCCCACTAAAAGGAAGCAGGGCTCCTTGGGCAAGTGGCTGATTCCAGGGCTAGAGCTGGGAATGTACAAAGTGAACCAATAAACATCTTGTGGCAGAAAGTAAATCCTCAAAAATTTATAAGAACATGTCAAAGAACATAGGCACCAGTTTGAAAAAGCTCCCACTGCCCTGACCATTACAGCTCAGTTGGTTGAGCACTGGCCCTTGCACCTAGAGGTCACCAGTTTGATTCCCAGTCAGGGCACATGCCAGGTTTCGGGCTCAATTCCCAGTAGGGGGTGTGCAGGAGGCAGTCAATTTATGTTTCTCTTTCATTGACGTTTCTCTCTCTCTCTCCCTCTCCCTTCCTTTCTCTCTAAAATCAATAAAAATGTAATTTAAAAAAGAAAGAAAAAGCTTCCACTGGCCAATTGTGGGTAATCTTAGCTTCAAAAGAACAATAATAAATTAGAAAACATTGGATACAAAAACAATCCAGGTGTTCATCTGGATACAAAATGATATCATAGAAATAAATAGGGAAGAGAAAGCTCTTCTTTACTATGAAAAGTTAATAAATGTAGAAGAAATGTTAGTTTTTAAAAATCACAAATTTGCACCTTGGCCAACATGACTCAGTGGTGGAGCATCGGCCTGAGCACCGGAGGGCAGCAGCTTTGATTCCCTGTCAGGGGCACATGCCTGGGTTGCAGGTCCCATCTCCCATCAGCAGGGCTCATGTGGGAGGCAACGGGTCAGTATGTCTCTCTCACATGGATGTTTCTCTCTCTCTCTCCCTTCCCCCTTCCTTTCCGCTCTCTCTGAAAAAAATCAATGGAAAAAAATATCCTCACTCCTTGGGTGAGGATTTAAAAAACCCACAAATTTGCAACCTCCATAGTAATAGATTCATATGGGAATTTTCAGTGAGTGTTAAAATTATTGGGTGAAAGTTTGTTGGTGAATAAGATATTTGCAGAGTGTCCAAATATCTCCCCACAGATTACTCGCTGATTACAAAGGGGATAAGCACTTGTGAGTGGGGAAATCTAGCAGACACAAGCCTCCCTAAATGATCAAAGTGACATCCTGTGCCTCCTGACGCCATACACAGAGGACAGAGCAATACTTACACAGTATTCCTGCCAAAAGAAAACAGAACCTGAATCTAATCATGAGGAGACAATCAAACAAACTCAAATTGAGGGGCACTCTACCAAACAACCGGCTTGTGCTCTTCAAGTGCCAGTGTCATGAGAGACAAGGAGGGGCTGTTCCAGATTAAAGGAAACTAAATATACATGACAACCAAACACAATGGGAGATCCAGCCTGGATTCTGGATGAGGAAAAACCGCAAAATTGAATAATAACTGTATATTAGATAACAGTATTGTATCAATCCTGCATTTGATCACTGCATTGTGGTTATATAAGAGACTTTCACTGTACTTAGGGGATACGTGCTGCAGCATTAGATCAATAATATGAGTAAATTAATAGTAATGAATGATTCAGAACCAAAATCCTCATCTAGCTACCCATGGGTCACAGATTAGTTTTGTCTGGCCCACAGGACTGGGCCTTACAGTAGGTTTTTTAAAAAGTGTTAAGTTAGTTGTTAACTAATAAACATAATAATGGTGATTTTTTTTTGCTCCTCTTGAAACATCAAGAGCCAGACACACTTAGCTTCCCAATGGCTAAAGCTGAGTTGCAGCCACCACCCACCGTTTGACGGGTGGTGTTCTCTACAGGTCACCGAAGTCCCCACCATTCTGAATGTCTCCCTGACCCAGACTGCTTCACTCACTCCAGTTACCTGCCTGGCCCCAAGAGGCATTTGAGTTTCAGAGCTCTCATTTAGGCAACAAAGAGGAAAGTGAGATCACCGTCTCTGGAAAGGAGTTGAGAAAGAAAAGAGGTGGAGCCTGAAAAAGCATCCCAAGCTCAGCATGCCCAAAACTGAATTATTGATAACTCCTTCCTGCCTCATCCCTGCTTTACTGATAAGCCAAAAAAGATCTAGTAATTACTCTTGACACCTTCCCTCCATTAACATATATCAAATCTATTCCTAAACTCTATAGATTTTACTTCCTAAGTATTCTCAATGTTGTCCATTTAGCTGTATTTTCAACACTACAGTCACTATCATCACCAGCACCACCAACACTACCATCACCATCCCCACCACCGCCATCATCACCATCGCCATCATCACCATCACCACCATCGCCACCATCACCATCCCCACCATCGCCACTACCACGTCAGCCTGCTCTAAGCTCCCACTACATGTCTAGACAAAGCTTTCTAAATGGTTCATCCACATTCATTCTGGCTTGTCTTCAAATCTCACTACATTGAAAGGAAAGTGATTTTTTTTAAAAAATGCAAATTTTGAAGCTTGTTTCCCACTTAAAAACCCTTCAATGGTTCCCATAACTCTTGGGATAAAGAGAAAACTGTCTGAAAAGGCCTGCAAGGCTCTGCTTGGTCCAGAGCTCAGCCATCACTCCATCATTTCCTATCTTTCCCCCTCTGCTCTTCTCTTCCAGCCATCCTGATATTCTTTAAGTCCCCAATACACAGCATAATCCCTTAAAAAAAACCTCAGATGCCCAGAATTGGATTAATCATGATCCTTGGTTTATGATATCGTCAAAATTGGCTTATGATGGACCCGGACAATAGTGTGGAAAAGACCTGGGGCTGGGGGTGGGGGTGGATGCTTGGTGGAGGGGGGGATCAATGGGGGGGGGAACATCTGTAATACTTTCAACAATAAATAAAAAAAATAAAATAAAATAAAATAAAATAAAATAAAATAAAATAAAATAAAATAGGCTTATGCATGGCTCTCTTCCCCCTCCCCCTTCCTTCCCCTTCCCCTCCTCCCCCTCCTCCTCCTCCTCACCCTCCCCTCACCCTCCTCCCCCTCCTCCCTCTCCCCCTCCTCTTCCTCTCCCCCTCTCTCCTCTCCCCCCCGCCCCCCCTCCTCTGCCCTCTCCAGCCGTCATCGCCCTCACCCTAGCCTGTCTGCAGGGCTCAGCACCCCGCCCTGCTGCTCTGCGCCTAGTGAGACAGGCCCTGCTCGGGAGTGGTGGGGAAAGCTCTCCGACTCTGGCCTGGCCTGCTGGCAGCCCTTTTGGCCATACTTCTCAAGGGGGTCCTCCCATCAGCATACCAGTGACAAAGCTCACACTGTAATCTCCATCTGCTCTCCTGTCTTGTTTCTCAACTGGTACTGAACCTGGGTAAGGAAGAAAGTTAGTTATTTAGTGACTTCCTAAAACCACAACCATAAAGTACTATGGCCCCTGTGTTTAAACAAACATACCAGACCTTTCACACCCAAATAAGGGATGCCCTTCGAAATGGTCCCGAGGAAGTGACACACACTCATGTTCCAATACATTCCAATAAGGCAGCTCTGGTTTGAAACCTGTGGATGCGTAACTAGAGCCTGTGGATTTTATTCGAACATCTTCATTGATCTCAAGTCACATCTGAAAAGGGTGGATTTGAGTTCTGAAAACATCAAAAAGTCCTTTGGAACCAAGGCTAGTGAATAACTGCGCATTTTGCATAAACAATAAGGAAGAATTTAAAAATTAATGAGGGGTGTGTGTGTGTGTGTGTGTGTGACAACTGAAAAAGCCTCCCAGAAGTGCCTGCACAACAGCCATGTTTTCAAAATCGTGCACTTCTCCCCAAAGCGACCACCGTGGAAAACAACGCTCACCTGGCTACATCCACCAGGGTGTGTTTACTATTTAAGTCACTTCTGACAACCCCCATAGATACCTCACAGGATTATTTTGAGAACCATAGGAGCTAAAGCAGGTGAAAAGGCTCTTTGTCACCTGTAAGGGACAATACAGATGTCAGCTGTATTATGATAATTATTATTGTGATTAAATATTCTCCTCTGACAGTTTCAAACTCACTCTCCTCTGTTCACACGCAAGCTTGGCAGCAGATTTGCATTCTGAAATATCTTTTCCTAAAGAGACTGAGGTCAACCTGAACACATATTCCAGAATGCAAATAAATTCCTAATAAAAATGCACAGAAGCAGAAGCCTGCCAGGGACTTAGTAAGCACCATTCTCTGTAAGCCACTTCATTTGTGTTGGCTCTGAGTGATTTGTTTCAAGTGTCTAAAAATGTATTAACTTTGGTCACCATTTTCTCCTACTTTGTTTTAAAGATTAAAAGATGTACCTGTACAACCTTAAATGGCATCTTTATGCACTGAATGGCAGTTAACATTTATTGAGAACTTACTATGTGCTGAATAATATGTTAAATACTTTAATCCTCAACAACAGTCTGATGCTGTAGGTACTACTTTTGTCCCCATTTTATGGAGGAGACCACAGAATCGCTGAGAAATTAAATAAGTTGCCTGGGCCACCCAGCAGATAAGTCCTTAAGCTGGGATATAAACACAACTGCGGTGACCGCAAAGCCCATAATCTTCAGTGCACCCTCAATGTTTCAATGACTAAATCTGGGTTTTCCAAACTGCAAATCCAATCACATCTTTTCTCCTTTGTGTTTTACTTTTGAGGTCAGCACAGGACCCATTCTGGGGCTGTTTCTGTGTTCTCGATGAGTGATAAATTACCCTTGAAACCAGTTTAAAGGGTAGAGGATCCCTAATGCAGTGACTAGGACTCTGAGAAGTGTGCTAGGGCATAACATTTGGGCCAACATGAAAGAAAGAAAGGTTTAAGGAACAACATACAGTTCATGTTTAAACCAGCAATCAGAGCCTTCTAGGAATTTTTCCGAAGCTCACATCCCTCAAAGCCAGTCCCCACTTAGCCTCCTGGTTGCCCTGCGTTCTCTGATACCCATCCCTTCCCTGGCAGACATCCATACTTCTGCAGTCACCTCCAGAACAAAGGACACCTCTTCTCCCTCCTCTAACCCTCGTCTGCCCTGGAACCACACAAAGCATACTTTAAATTCACTTTCACCTAGAATGGGCACTAGAAGAGACTCCTTTATTTTTTTGAGATAAATATCATGTGTTTTTTTTTTTTCAGCTATAAAAGTAATCCTGTTTGCCTTTTGAAGCTTGAGAAATAAAAAAGATGCTTTTTGTGCAATGGCTATGTGTTTGTTATCTGTGTCCATAAAGTGAAATAGTGCCTCGCACTTAGAGGTGATCAATAAATACAGATGGTGAGTGAACTTCTTAAAGACCCATGAACATCCATTGCCAATGGTCTCCATTCCTGCTATTGGTGTTCAGGAATCAGGACACTGCTTGCTGGTCAGAAACACTAAGTGCCACTGGCAGCGTACAGAGTATTCAAAGAGGTGCAATGAGGAGGATCCAGGCTCAAGGTGGGCCCTGCATACATGTCTGTTGAACCACGCACTGGAAATAGAAGATTCTGCAAAGCCCACTGTCCAGTTGGGGGCAGCCATCTACCGCCTACACGACACACAGCTACCCACCTGCATCTCCTACATCGCCTGACGGTAGCTAAGGCCAGCCTACAACCTTCTGGAAAGCTTGTAGGTGAATAAGACCCACCCCAATATGCCTACATTCTAATCCCTGAAAAATGCTTTACCAAAAGGTGAAATTTTGGGCAACACCAGGGAAAACCATTTTGATGGGGGAATTTCTTGTATTCCTCAAATCCTACCTGGAATCCTGCTGCCAAGCCTGCTCTGCTGACCCTTGCAAGGAGAGGGGAAGACTAGATTTCCTGTTAGACTCGGAAACGAAAGTGGCCTCCTTATGAGGAAGGCTGCATGCTACTCTAATAACTCAGGGAGGTTGAATTTGAGTCTCAAGACAGTTACAGCAAGTGCGACTCGGCAGTGTGATCGCATAGAAGTTCAGTCAAATTTGGGAAATGGGAATTAATTCTTTTACAGGTGAAAAAATTGAGTCAAGGGGACAATGTAAAACCTTCTAAATAGGGTAAGTCCCGGGCAGGTTCTAAATCTTCTGTTCTCACCATAAAGCTCCTAGAAGAAAAATATAAGCAGTAAAACCTCTGACATTTCTCTTAGCACTATTTTTTTCTGATATATCTCCTCAGGCAAGGGAAACAAAACAAAAAATAAACAAATGGGACTACATCAAGCTAAAAAGCTTTGCCCAGCAAAGAAGCCGAGACAACCTACTAAATGGAGAAAAATATTTGCCAATGATACATCCAATAAGGGATTAATGTCCAAAATTTATAAAGAACTCCGGACCTGAATAGACATTTCTCCAAACAGGACACACAAGTGGCCAATAGACGTATGAAGAGATGCTCAACATCACTAGTCATCAGAGAAACGCAAATTAAAACCACATGAGATATCACCTCACACCTGTCGGAATGGCTGCCATCAATAAATCAGCAAGCAGTGCTGGCGAGGGTGTGGGGGAAAGGGAGCCCTAGTGCACTGCTGGTGGGCATGCAGACTGGGGCAGCCCCTGTGGAAGACAGTATGGAGCTACCTCAAATAATTAAAATGGAACTGCCTTATGACCCAGCGATTCCACTTCTGCGTAGATATTTGAAGAAAACAAAACACTAATTTGAAAGAATCTGTGGACCCCTATGTTCACTGCAGCCTTATTTACAATATTCAAGATATGGAAACAACTCAAGTGCCCATTAATAGACAAGTGGATAAAAAAAGTGGTGGTATATATATACAACAGGATATTACCCAGCCATTGAAAAGAATTAAATTTTTTTTTTAATATTTTTATTGATTTTTAGAGAGAGAGGAAGGAAAGAAGAGTGAGAGAAAAAAAGAGAAACATCAGTGTGAGAACAGAACATTGATCAGGTGCCTCCTGCATGACCCCTACTGGGATCGAGCCGGCAGCCAGGACAGGTGCCCTGGCCGGGAATCAGACCAGCAACCTTTTGGTGCACAGAACAACGTCCAACCAACTGAGCCACACCAGCCAGGGCAAGAATTAAATCTTAACATTTGTGACAGTATGGATGGACCTAGAAGGTATTATAAAGTAAGTCAGTCAAAGAAAAACAAATACCATATCATTTCACTTATATGTGGAATCTAAAGAACAATATAAACAAACATATCTGAAACAGACTCAGATACAGAGAACAGACCGATGGTTGCCAAAGGGGAGGAGGTTGGGGGCTGGGTGAAAAAGGCGAAGGGATTCAGAAGTACAAACTGGCAGTTACAAAACAGTCACGGGAATGTAAAGTGCAGCACAGGGAACGAAGTCAATAACATTGCAGTAACTATGCATGGTGCCAGGTGGGTACTGGAAATTCTAGGGGGAACACTTTGTAAAGTACGGGACTGTCAAACCACTATGCTGTACACCTGACTAATATAAAATAATATTGAATGTAAACTAATTGAAAAGTAAAATTTTAAATAAATAAATATGTTTCTCAATGAGCTTTCAGGATACAATATTTTCAGTCCTTCTAAAAATTAAAAAGAAGGCACAGAACTATCTCAGAACAAGCAACTGTAAAACGAGGCAACTCCAGGGTATGTGCGTGGGCAGAAAAGGTGGATTGTCAAGGAGCCAGTGACTGAAGTGGCAGGGAAGCTGGTGAGTGCCCTCTGCCCCCTCCATCCTTCCGGAAATGGCCACAGAGCAAGTGCGTGCTCATTAAGCAGCAGGCTTACCCGAGGGTGGACTTTTCTGGCCCCATTTGCAATGCCAGGGACTTTGCTCCGGTGTTGTCATGGGGAAGTTATTGTCTTTCTCCTGGCAACAGGTTACCTAGGTGAACGCCAAACAGCCCAACCTGGCCCAGTGAGCAATGGCCTGGTGCAGTCACTGTCCCTCCACCGCCTCGTCCGCCCTCGCCTTTTACTCTCTCGCTGCCTCATCTGCACCACCACCTTCACAAGAGGCAGCCTTCATTCTTGTGCACAGACGCAGTGTAGGTGGCCATCTGCACGAGGAAGGGAAGAGTCCGTGGCTCTTTTCTACTATTGACCTTCAAAAGCGTGGACAGCCACGGGCAGTCATGCCCTCCCTTCAACCACAACTAAAATGAGAACAGCTCTCAGAAGAAAAACCCATTTCCACCTATTTTTACTGAGTGTATCACTGCCATAATTAAAACAAATGGAAAGTATAAGAAATACCTCTAGTGATCATCAAAGTCCACACCACAAAGCGAAATGAAGCCATATGCCAATTAACCTGTGAATTGGATCGATTAATAGTAGACAGCTAAACCAAATGATTCAGTTAAAGCAAATCCTCAACTGCTAATAGGGTTGCTAGATTTAGCAAATAAAAATATCTGGCAACACATTTTAGCAAAGGGTTTTTGCTCAAATTTTCTGAAGTATCACCTCAATTCCAAGTGCTTTCTGTTTAGACAGAGGCTTCCGGTGTGGGAAACAGGCAGAATGTGATGATTCCAGGGTCCATCCCCACCCCACCAGCTCTGGGGATGGTGCTCACCCAGCTCATGTCTGGGATCTCCCCTGTAGAGGACCCTACATAGCCCAGGGCTAAACGGGCATACTTGCAACATTGCTTATGGGGTTAGTTTAAACCTTAAATATCAGGATCCATTTAGACCATTTCTAAAGGGTTCCAAGAGGATCCCTGCTGTGTCTCCTGTACTTTGCTGAGGAATCCTAATTCCTCAGATTTAAGGATACAAGGTGAGGGGGCTAAGTGATCCTTTCCTCAGCCTGTCCTTGGTGTTTGTATATAGTTATAAGAAATTCAAGGAGTTAATACAGTACTCTTATTGCCTGATGTAAAAATTTGCTGACTTGAGCCCTAGCTGGTTTTGCTCAGTGGTTAGACCGTTGGCCCTCGGACTGAAGGGTCTCAGGTCCTATTCCAGTCAAGGGTACAGACCTCAGTTGCAGGCACATGCAGGAAGGCAACCAACTGATGTGTGTCTCTCTCTTCCACTCTCTCTGAAAAGCAATGAGAAAAACATCCTCCGGTGAGGATTTTTTTTAAAAAATTTGTTGACTTGAGAAATTTCCTTGGTGACAAGGAAATGTAGAAAAAAGAGCTGTGATGGGTTAGTCAGTAGACTTGTGTCTGAAAGCAATGGGATACGTCATCTTGAGCAAGTAATTGCACCTTGGTGGGCCTCCACTTCCCCATCTGTTTATCTGTTTGCTATCCATGGGCCAAGCAGCATGATGTTAGGGTCACAGCAGCAATAGAGAGCAATATTTCTCTGGCTCTAGCCCACAGCAAAAATCTTCTCCCTGCCATAATTTTAGGAGTCTCCAAATAGTATGTCATATGGGTTCAAAATAAGTTCTCTCCATCGCCATGGAGCATCCACGGCTTTCCTCTTCTTTGGCTCTGAATCCTTTTAGAGATTCTCTGTGGCCAAGGCTGTCTACTAGAACCCTGGTGCTGGTGCAACTGGCACTGAAATTGCTCCACAGGGCCAAAGCCATCATGCCAGGCCAGGCCACCAATACTTGGGGTGTCAGTCGTGGGCCAAGACCCTCAATACCTTGGTATTCTTGCTACTACTGGTGTCTTACCCTGATGTGTGTTTTAGGGTATTTATATAAGCACCATCTCTCAAAATCCTCACACAAAGTCTGCAAACTAGATATAATAATTTTCATTTTTTGGAAGAAGAAAATGAGACTCAGAAAGATTAAATAGCAAAACCATGACCTCAAACCTATAAGTGGCAAACCAGGATGGACCCAGGTCCATTGAATAACAGCCACCCATCACTTATGGGAAACAAAGCTTTAGCTGCTTAGAGTTAATGTCCCAAGTCCTATACAACTTGTATATTATTTCCTTTAGTGGGTAAACCTTTATGACAGAAGATAAATGTAATATACTAATTGCACTATATACTAGTTAAAAGGATCTATGAAGAGAGGTGTACAAAATTATCTTTCAATTGTATATGAATGCTTGTGCAAATTGATAAGAAAAAACATTAAATTACAAGAGAAAATAGACCAACTTAACTGATTATTCTCAGAGGACAAAATACAAATGACTAATAAATATATAAAAATCCAGAATTACTAATGAATATTTTTTTATTTTTTTTATTTTAGAGAAAAAGGGAAGATAGAGACATCAGTTTGTTGTCCCACTTATTTCTGCATTCATTGGTTGCTTCTTGTACATGCCCTAACCAGGGATTGAATCCTCAACCTTGGCATATCAGGATGACGCTCTAACCCACTGAGCAACCCAGCCAGGACACTAGTAAATACATTCAAATGCACTAAAATGAGATACTATTTTTTACCTAAGAAATTAAAAAAAAAATATTCAAATTTGGTAGCATCACTGGCTTCTAGTGCACAAACAAATTGGTACAACTTTTCCGAAAAGTAATTTGGCAACGCTTAGCCAGAATCTTTAAAAGTGCATATCCTTTAATCCAAAAGTTCACAATGCTAAAGAAATAATCAGAAACTTAGAAAAAGGCTTATCTACAAAGACATTCAATTCACCAATGTTAATTATTGTAACAACAATTTAAAAAATATGAATGTCTAAAATCAGAAAATGGTTAATTAAACGCAGTCCTAAGATTGGATATGATGCAGCTATTAAAGTATGATAGCCAAAAATTTTAATGACAGAGAAAAGCACTTATAATATAATATTAATTTGAAAATAAAGATACAAAATTTTATGTGTAGTATGATCATACTTACGAGTTAAAAGACTGAAGGCAATGTTTCCCAATGATTCTGAACGTTTCTAGTGTTCTCTACAATGATGTGTACTTAATTTATAACCAGAAAATATATCTAGAAAAACTTCAGGTGCCCGTAGGTCTTTTTTCTTTTTTCTGATGAGCTGAGTTGGATGAGGGCTTACAGCATCACCAAGCTAAAAGAACATGTGGGTCCCTCCTGGACCATCATTCTGGCTCTTTCTCCCATATCACAAAGCCAGACAAGTGCTGAGGAACATAAATAGTAATCAGAATGATAGAAACAGTAGTGATCAATTTTGAGTTTTTACTCAGTACTAGGTTTTACATCCAGCTGTTTATATATATTGTATCATTTAATCCTCACAAAACCCTATGAGACAATTGGTTTAAAAGATGAAGAACTTGAGGCTCAGAGAGATGAAAATACACTTGCTCCAAACACACAAGTAGTATATGGCTAAGCAGGGGCTAAAATCCAGATGTGACTTTCGATAATGTTTTCCTCTTTCCCTAATGTTGGAAAAGAAAATTCATTGGATTTTTAAAAAAATTTTGAAATACAAAAATTATATTTGTCATGTATAGCATGACTTATTTTCATAGGAGTCAGGGTACTAGATTCTAATCTTGTTTCTTCTCCTGACTAGCCAAGTGACCTTGAACAAGTCATAGCCCCTATGAAATTATGTTACCTCTATGCATTGGAGGCAATGGACTTGATCAGTTTCCCCAAAAGCTTTCCAGGTCTTTTCTAGGCCTCCTGAATGAAACTTCCTATGGTTGAGCCCAAAAATATCCATTTTAATAAGCTCCCTGGGTTATTCTTAATCAGGATGAGAATTAGTCCCTGGTCTAGTATTTGGAAAGCACCATACTAGACAATCCACCAGTCAATTACTGTGTGGTGGAGCTCCAAGTTGGGGTCAAGGTATAACTACTATTGAATTTCAGACAGATCTGGGATGAAGGGCATAAAATATTGTAGATGGGCCCACTAGGGACCAGTGTGCAGGAGGTTTGGAGAAAAACCAAAGGACAAAGAGAAACTGGGAGCAAGAAGTGTGATGGGTGCCTGTGTCCAGCCCCTGGGATTAACATGTGAACCCCAGGGGTAAATGCTGCAACCAGAAAAGTGAAGGAACCAAAGAGGTGGCTTCACACTGTATCACCTAAGGAACTTAAAAAGTGCTGTTTCCCTGGCAAGTGGGGGGCAGGGTTAGAGAGTCAGCCTGCCCACCCAAGGGTCATGGGCTCCATTCCCGGCCAAGGGCATGTACCTGGGTTGCAGGTTTGATCCCTGGCCCCAGTCAGGGGGTATGCAGGAGGCAACCAAAGGGTGAGATTCATCGATGTTTCTCTCTCTCTCTCCATCTCTCTCCCTTCCTCCCTCCCTCCCTTCCACTCACTCTAAAAATCAATGGGGAAAAAAATCCAAATCCTTGGGTGAAGGTTAACAACAACAACAAAAAGTGCTGTTGCCTGGGTCCCACTTCCAGATCCTGACTTAATCGGTTTGGGATAGGTGCCTGAACCTTGGTTAAAAACTCATATTTCAAGGACCCTCCTGGTGAGTTCATAAGGAAAAATAATCATCTTTTGGGTTTAAAAACAATTGAGAGTCTGAATACAAAACTTCCTCAGTACATTTTGGGGGATAAACTCAACACCCCAATCATGTTTCTGTGGCTTGGCTTATATGCTTCATTGCATAGAGAGGTTCAGTTTTCCAGGTGGGTGAGTGGCAAGCAGCCCATCCTAACTGCCTGGATGTTTCTTTTTCACGAAAGTGAGTGAATTGACCTGTTGCTCTGCCACTGCTTAGCTAAAGCCAGTGGGAGGGTGCCAGTTATCACTTGGAGAAAAGGTATCATTTTGAATTACCAAAGACAGTGGATGAATTGTGTTCATGAAATAGATGTCTCACTCTCCTTTTTAATTTGCTCCTGTTTGAGTTGACTGAGAGTTCCGTCTTTATTTTTAAAGAATGACATTTACACAGCCGCTCGCACTGCCAAGCTTTGTTACGTAAACAGCCTTGTTTTCCAAAAGTCTGGCGCTGCCTAGAGACCACATGTGTGCAGTGCTTCGGATTTCTACTCAGGAGGAGCCTCTTCAACCTGTTGCTTCCGGCCCCTGTGATTCGCCTCGGTCAGGAGCAGTTAGGGTCAGGTTAAGCAAATGGGATTTTTCATACAGAAAAGTTTCCTAAGCAAGGGTGGGGACACCAGAGTGACATTTCAAAACCAGACTGCAATGCAATGATGGGGCTAGGGAGGCCTGGAACAAAAGAACCTTCTCACTGACATCAAAAGCCTTGCTTTGGAACCAGACGCTGGGAGGAAGAGTTTGGCCAGTGACTTTGCACACAGTGACCTGGGTTTGCTACCCATATACCCATGGAGGAATCCAGACCTTCTGAAGCTGAACCAGAGCTAAAATCTGAAGGTCTCACAAGTTGGTCTCATAAAGTGTCAAAGCAACAACCTATAAAACCAATGTTTTTCAGAGTTTGATTTACACACCACTTAGTCCAGCATCACTGTGGTGCTAGTTTGAAATACCGTTTCCTGGTGACCACCCCCCAACAGAATCTGTTGGTGTGCAGCCCAGGAAGCCGGATTTTAACAATCCACCACAAGTGTTGTCTATGGGTTAGTTCTCACCAAAGCCTGAAGCAGCTATTGAAAGGCCCTGGGTTTCCTTGGGTGGGATGGACTGTCCTCTTTTTGGTAGAGCATGTCTTTTCAGCTGAGGAAGAACCAGTATGTGTAGAGTTGACCTCAGAACTCTTCCAGAACTCATTTCCCACATATACCCGGAGGCTAACGTCTGAGTAGCCTGTACTGGGCACCCTATCCAGGGCTGCACCCTGCCAACCTTTCCCACTGTTTCAATTGAAACTGACTGGGCCAAGCCCCTTGAATCAAAGTGTCAATCAGCTAATGTGATCCATTAAGCCTTGCTAATTGATTTGTGCTAATTAGCAAGGTCTAGTCCCCTGCTTCTCAAACCTTAGCTCTCATCAGAATCACCCAGAGCATTTGTTAAAATGCAGATTACTGGGCTCCACCCTCAGAGTAACTCTGGGGTAAGGCCTAAGGACTTCCATTTCTAACAAGTTCCCAGAAGATGATTCTGATGTTACTTGTCCAGGGACCACTAGTTCTTCAAGTTTCTCAGGTATTTAAACTCCCTAGAAAGCTTTAAAAACAATCTTAAAGAGCAGGTCACACTTCATCCCACTTCAATCAAAATATCTGGGAGTGAAACCACGCTATCAGTTATTTTTAAATTATCCCAGGTGATTCCAATGTGCAGCCAAGTTTGAGAATTATTGGTCTAGAACTGTGATTCTCAAAATTGGTTATGCATAAGAACCTGTGGAGTTTGCAAGAAGGCATATTTCTAGGCCTCCAACCAAAGAAATCTGGTTCAGAATGTCACCAGTAGGGCCTGCACTTGCAATTGTTTACAAGCACCTCAGTAATGATGATATAGGCCAAAGTGTAGAACCCATAGTGGCACATTAGAATCCCATTGGGAAGCTTTTTAAACATTAGTGTCTTCCTGCCCAGAGATTCTGATTCAGTTGATCCAGAGTGTGGCCTGCCATCTATAATTTTCATAGCTCCCCAGTTTTTTTTTAATATACAACCAGGACTGAGAACCATTGGTTTGTGCATCAGTATCACCTGTGGAACTTGTTAAACTACATAGATGTCCGCTCCCTACCCCAAAGTTAGTGAATCAGAATGTCTAGGACTGACACCAGAGTATGTTTTTTTACAAGCCTCAGAGAATATTCTAAGCAAAGCCAAATTTGAAAACCATTGTTCTAAATTAAATTTCCCTTTTAACCAAGGACTTCTGAGAAAATCTTTGAAAACTACTGGTTTAGACTAAAGCTATTCTCATTTCTGTTAATAGTGAGCACTTCTTGAGCACCTAGTATATGCTTGCTGCTTTAAATACATTACCACTTGATCCAATGATAAGATGTGAGGATTAAATTTGGAAGGAAAACACGGATAATATTATTTGTCCAAATCCAGATGCCACCTAATGTGAAACAGCTCCAATTCTAAGGTGAGACATTTTGTCACACTGAGCCCTTGGTAAAGATAAAGATGTGGCCCATGATGGTTCTGGACGACCCATCCTCTCTGGTGATAGCGCACTGGATTCCATCAGGCACTTTCTTAATTACTCTTGTCCGCCCACAGGGTCACTGATGAACACACAACTTTGAACACTGAACAAAGCCCTTGGAAAATACACTTTGCCCTTATTTCACCTCCACTCTTAGGGTATGATGATTCTCCCAAGCTGCAGTGCCTTATGGCTTGGGTTGAAAAAAGGCAAAATCCTCATACAGCTGCAGCACTGTCAAACCACAGGACACTGCCCATTCAGGTGCTGGTGACATCTAAGATGCAGTCCAAGAGCTAATGAATTGGGGGGGGGGGCAGGAATTCACTTATGCACCCCAGGGTCTAATGTAAAACTAAAAATCTCCCTAGTACATGTGATGCTGAAAGCTCCATGGCAATTTTTGTTCCAAAAAGAAAGAAAGAAAGAAAGAAAAGAACAGCATGTGTTGTTTTATTTTGCTTTTTGTTTTTTAAAAATGTTTTAATCCCAACCCAAAGATATTTTTTCCATTGATTTTTTTAGAGAGAGTGGAAGGGAGGGAAGAGAGGGGAGAAAGAGAGAGCGCGCTTGCACAGTTTAGACACATCGATTGGTTGCTTCCCACATGCACTCTGGCTGGGGCTGGGGATCAAGCCTGCAACCAAGGTATGTGCCCTTGGCCGGAATCGAACCCCGGACCCTTCAGTCCACGGGCGGATGCTCTAACCACTGGGACTACGTTTTTGGAGGGAGAGTGGAATTCTTAGAGCAGACATTCTCTTGTTGATATTGATCAAGATACAAAGATGAGAGAGAAGTCAACATCTAATACCAGATGGTGAGGAGTGTCTTTGCTGCTTGCTCACTGGTGAATTCACAAGATCTTCATGACTTGATCTAGTATGAGATTAGTATTCCCCTAGAATGTCTGGATCTGTTCCCTTTTTTCTCCCGATTTCTTCATACTTCTAATAGTCTAACATGGCCAACTTTAATTACCACAGAGGAATAGTAATAATATGTATTTTTTAAATCCCTAAAATATCCAAAATATCTATACTCTAGTGGAAGTTTATGAACTACAAAACAAATGAAAAAAATAGGTTGCTTTTCTTTACCTCCCACAAATGACATCATCTGACTTTTGAGCTCCCAGTCTGCCAAATGGATAAAAGTGAGAGGGGCAGAGGAAGACTTTAACTTACCAATTAAATATAACTCATTTAATTCCAGTATGAAACTTTATTTTGTTTCACCCAGTGTCTTTGGGAGAAACACTCCATCTTTCAGAATGTATCTTCCTTCCCCATTTCCCATAGCAAGATGGCTCCTGGGCTTTCTGCGTTAGCTTCTGTGTAGGAGGGTGGCAGGAGGGCCTGAGTGGGAGGGGTGGCCCACATGCTGAGCTCCATGTCTTTGCAGCTGTCCATGGAGACACTGGGCTGATCTTCTCCCTGGACATCTGAACCTGCTGACTATTGTAGGGACCTGATCCCACCTGATTCTCCTGGAACTGTGTTAACACCCACAGATAGAGTCTATTATCCTAGAAGTAGCCTCTGGCTGTACATCCTGCTTCTCTCTAATCCAGATGCTCTCTTATCTCTTCTGGTCCATTGGTTCCCTTAGTATTTTTATGTTCCCTTTAAGGGGACAGATTTTCCTAGTTGAATTCCGTGATCCCAAAGGCATGTGCTATATTCTGTGAGTCAAGACTGCTCTCTTCCCAACTATCTCCACCCTTCTTTAGCCATTTCCAATCTAGCACTCTGGCAATGCTAGAGCTTAAAGTTTTCCCAGACTACACCCAACAAAATGAGGAATAAGCTTCATTACTTTGGATTTCAAACTCATAATTGTCTGGCAACATCTCACCCTGGTTTGATCTGTCTTTCTATCCTAGATTGGCATGCACACAGCTCAGCATGGCTGGAGAAAAACTCACAATTATGAAGACTGTTCTCATTTTAAATTTGAGGTCATCGATCTCACACAGGCCTTAATGCTGCCCTAGGTCATTTACTCAGCACTCTCGTCCATGACTTATCTCATACCTTCTCTCCTCTCCCCAAACCCCCAGCACTTCCTCACTCACACTCACTTTCAGCTGATTTGAAAGGTCATCCAGTTCATTGAGAATATGGAAACTGATGGAAAATCACCCACCGCCTCTACACAGCTCTTGTATTTGTGCCCATACTCTGCCTTACCTCCTGTTACTATGACCAAGCAATCCATTCTCCTAACTAAAGACAACTTGTCCACTTCAGCATTAGATCCCATGACCAGCAATTCTCCCGTCTCCTGCTCTACCTCTTCTCCTCTCTACTGATTGAATCCCATAACACTTAAACATACTGAACTTCTTCTCCTACCCTGAACCACTTCCTCCTCCACCCCCTTCCCTCTACCACCCCACTTCTCTGCTTTCCTGTACAGCAAAGCTCCTGATAAAATTTGGCCACACTTACCATTTCAACTTCCTCCACAGTTCCCCTCTCTCCCCTCTGCCACTGTTCCACTGAAACTACTCTTTTCAAGGTCACTATTGACCTCCGTATTGCTCAATCTAGTGGTCAATTCTCAGTCCTCATCGTACTTAACACATCAGCAGCATTTGACAAAGTTGATCAAATTTTCTCCTTGAAATACTTTCTTTACTTGGATTCCTGGAAATCCTGGTTTTCTTTTGACTTCATTATCAACTCTTCTCTGACTCCTCCTCTGAACCTCTAAATGTGGAGTGACCCAAAGCTCAGTTCTTGGGTTTCTTCTCCCCTCCCCTCCCCTCCCCTCTCCTCCCTTTCTCTCTTTTTCTCTTCTCCTCTCTTCTCTTTAATACTCATACACTCCCTTGGTGTGTTTTCATCTACTCTCCTGGCTTTAAATATCATCCATGTTAATGATTCCCAAATTTCACTTTCGTTTTTAAAAATTTATCTTCATTGTTGAAAGTATTACAGATGTCCCCGTTTTTTCCCCCACTGACCGCCCCCTCCCCATTCCCAACCTCTCCCCAGGCCTTCACAGCACTATTGTCTGTGTCCATAGGTTATGTACATATGCATATAAGTTCTTTGGTTAATCTCTCCCCGCCTGCCCCCTTCCCTCCGAGAATTGTCAGTCTGTTGTATGCTTTCATGAAAACATCTCCCATGAACTCTATATTCGAATTTCCAACTGTCTAGTACACAGTTTCACTTGGATAATCAATAGGCATCTCAAACCTGACCTATCCATAAGTAATTTCTAATCTTTCTGCCTAAAACCAGATCCTTCTACAGCCTTCCTCAATGCAAGAAGTAGCAATTCTCCTCCTAGTTCCTAAGGCCGAAAGTCCTTGTGTCTTCCTCTCAGATTGCCAAAGTTCATCCATTAGCAATCTCTGCTCTACCTTCAAAATATATCCAGAATGCACACTTCTCACTGTCTTTTTCACTGTAACTGTAGTCCAATTCATACTGTACTTATCTCTCACAAGGATTAGTTATCAGCCTGCTCTCCTGCTCCCACCCATGCCTCCCTTCAGTCTATTCTCAATTTAAGAGCCAGAATTATTCTTGTAAACTGAGGTCAAATAGGTTATTCCTCTATTCAAAAGTCTCCAGAAGTTTCCATCTCAGAATGAAAACCAAAGTGCTTAGGAAGTCCTACACAGTCTACTCTCACCTTTTCCTGCCACTGGGCCCTACCATTACCTCATTGTCCTCATTTCCTACTCCTGCCCTTCCTTCATGCTGCTCTTAAAACACCCTTAGCCAGTTCTTTCACCTGCTTCAGGCATAGCACAGATGTTGCTGTCTCAGTCAAGCCTTCTATGATGACCCTAGTTAAAAATCACAAGCCCACCCCCAACCCCACCTCCTTATGCTAGTCACCTCCTTGCTTTGTTATTTCCATAACATGTTTTTAAAACAAATTGATATATATTGTACATATTCATTTACTGTCTAGCTCTCTCAAAAGGATACAAGCTTATGAGAGCATTCTGCTAGAATAACAAGTACTCAATAAATATTTTTAAATATATCTTATTATATCTAATACTCTGCAAGGTTTGGACCTACAGAGGAGGAACCACGGTCCACATATCACACCACTTGCCTTTGTTCCTTATTTTCTCCCTTTTTAAAGACTTTAAGTATGGCAGATTGAAAATGGGTGTTTATTTCCACTTCTCCCCAAACTCATTTTCCAAAGTAGAAAGTCAATAGATATTTAAAATTTAAAAGTTAAAGTTACATTGAATATTTTTTTAATCCTCACATGAGGATATTTTTTCCATTGGTTATTTAGATATAGTGGAAAGGATGGGGAGAGATGGAGAGAGAGAAACATTGATGTGAGAGAGATACATAGATTGGTTGCCTCTCTTAAGTGCCCCAACCGAGGATAGAACCGTTAACCTAGGTATGTGGCCTGACCTGGAATCGAACATGCAACCTTTTGATGTATGGGATGATGCTCCAACCAACTGAGCTACCCATTCAGGGCTACATTTAATTTTTAAATATGGTTGTAACCACCAGACAATAAAACAGAATTGAAAGTGGTTGCCTCCAGGGAGTGTTAATCTGAGGATGAGAAGTCTAAAGCAAGGGTTATGTTGTTGAATTTGTTTGTTGTTGTTTTTAAGTATTAAAGTGTGACTACAAAATTCTAAAAGAAACAGATTAAGTACAGTTATAGCAGGAGATTTTAATATACTTTCAAATCAGAGAGATCTAGGGGGGAGAAATAAATACAGACAAAGGAACTGAATATTACTGTTTTGGTTATTGCATTTGTTTTAATTGCCAAAGACCTTGACATCCATTGAAGGAAAGACATATTATAAAAATCAATCATGTACATGGCTGCAAAGAAAACCTCAAGAAAATATGAAAAGCAGAAATTCTACAAACCTCATTCTCTGACAAGAATCCAATAAAATTAGAAACAAATGATATATAAAAAGAATTTTAGAAATTTAGAAATTCTTTTTCTCTCTTGATGCAGTCTAGCTTTCAACAGCACTTTCTCCCTGGGGACACAATACATAAAAAACTTCATTTGACAGTCAGAACTGAGTGATGACTTTGGTGTTCTAGCCAGTGACTACCCTGCTCCAGAAGCATTGAAACTCATTGATTAAAAGGATGGGGAGCCATGTGGCATCTTAATTTATGAGGAATAAAAAAATACATTAAGTAATTCCTAAAATATCATATTCATTACTCATAAGTATGTTCATTACTTTAAATCCAGATCCACAAAATGTCAATCAGCCTATGGAAAGGACCAGAATTGCCAATCTCAACTGCACATCTATGCCCATCTTTGGTCAGTTCTCTGGAAGGATTAATAAACAGTGAGGTAAAAAGATTTACTGATGAATGAGACTTTAACCAATAGCTGAAAAAATCATTAAAATATCTGGATAAGTACTCTCAAAGTGGTATGCCAGTGAAAATGCATATCCTGGCCCTGGTCTGTCTGGCTCAGTCGGTTGAGCATCATTCCATCCACCAACAGGTTGCTATTCAATTCAGGTCAGAGCACATGCCTGGGTTTGGGGCCGGATCCTCAGTAGGGGGCGTGCAGGAGGTAGCCCATAGATCAGGGGTGGGGACTGTTTGGCCCTCGAAATCATTTGATCTGGCCCTGCCAAGGCCTCACCAAAGGGAAGTAGTTCCAGCCATCACATTAGAGGTGGTTTAATTAAATGTTTGAACAAATATAGCAGGCTAATTTTTAAACTGATAGTTTTGTTTGGCCCTTGAAAGATGTTATAACTATCCAAATGGCCCTTGGCAGAAAAAACATTCCGCACCCCTGCAATAGATGTTTCCCTCTCTCCCTCTCCCTCTCTTTCTCTCTCTAAAAATCAATAAAAACATATTTTTTTAAAAAAATGTATATCCATATGTACCCCGATGTTCATAGCAGCACAGTTTACAATAGCTAAGATCTGGAAACAGCCCAAGTACCCATCAGTAGATGAGTGGATAAAAAAGCTGTGGGACATTTACACCATGGAATACTACGCAGCTGTAAAGAAGAAGGACCTCGTACCCTTTGGGACAGTATGGATGGACCTGGAGAATATTATGCTAAGTGAAATAAGCCAGGCAGCGAAAGACAAATATCACACGATCTCGCTTATACGTGGAATCTAAAGAACTTAATAAACTGATGAACAGAATAGATTCAATGACATGGAAGCACAGATGAGACTGATGAATGACAGAGGGATGGAGGAGGGGGGTGGGTGGAAGGAGAGAGAGTAACCAAAGAATTTATGTGCATATATGCACAAGCCAAGGACATGGACAATGGTGGGGAGAGGGACTGGGGAGGGTGAAGGAACGGGGTGGAACGGGTCATTGGGGAGAAAAAGGGACATCTGTAATATTTTAAACAATAATAAAATTTAAATAAATAAATAAACATATATATATATATATATATATATATATATATATATATATATATATATATATCTCCCTCACCAATTGAATCAGAATATGTGGAGCTGAGAAATCTACAAATTCTCAGAGCATTTTATTTTATTTTTATTGATTGATTTTAGAGAGAGAGAAGAAGAGGAGAGAAAGAGGGAGAGAAACATCGATCTATTGTTCCACTCATTTATACACTCATTGGTTGAACCCGCAACCTTAGCTCATCGGGTTGATGCTCCAACCAACTGAGCTACCCAGCCAGGGTCTAAAAGGCTTTTAGATGGATTTTTAAATATGCTAAAGTTTGGGAAATATGGATTTACATAATCCATTAACAATAAGAACCTCCCATAATCCAGAGTGAACTAAAATCATGGAAGGAAAAGGATCCAGCAGAGACTAAAATGGTATAATTCCAAATAGGTCACACATCATAAATAATACAAGCAAATAAGACTCATTCACTAAGACAGATATTCATGGATAAATCAATGTTGAATGAGAAAAGCAACTGATGATATATGCAAAAATGTACAGTAAACTGTTCCTCATGTATGTTTAAAAAGCACATACATACACTAATACATACTGTACTTTGACATATAACTAGGCACATAAAATTTATTTTAAAATATTTTAAGAATACATCTTAGATTCATAACATCAATGGTCTCTGGGAATTGGGTAAGACAGAGAATGAGAAACAAACAGGATTTCAATTTGATCTATAATGTTTTATTTTTTAAATTAAAAAAGGTTAAAAGCAAATATAATAAAATCTTAATGGGTAGTGGTTGTATAGGTTGTTTATTGTCTCTCAAACTGTTTCTCTAATTTCTAAAACTATAAACAATAAGACAAAAAATATATATCAACATGTGGGAGGTGGTGAGGTGAAAACACATCTCAGAAAATACTGTTTAGTGCTTGAGTTTATTACAAAGTATTAGAACATACATAGTTAAAAACACAAAAGACTTTTCTCTAAGAATTCTTTATTATTCATATTTTACATGGATTGAAAATAAACTTTATAGTTAATTGATCAGAATTAGAGAAGTTTTCGTGGTCAAAAAGAGTAAAAAGTATGCAATCTGGATTTCCTAATGATGGGCATCAAGTGATAATGAATGATTTTGTTTTGAACAAAATATTGTGGTCCTTTGAACTAGGGAGTATATAGTGGTACCCAAAGGACTGTGTCACTTATTGATGAGCCTTAGGTTTGTAAAATTAGTTTCTGAGCTTCTTCAAAGAATCCAGTTTTATCTCTGTGATAGAAATCTGGGGCACAAAAAGGTCATTTTCAGAGAAAATTAATGCATACTTTTCTTTTTTAAAAAATTCAGAATTCTGAATCTAGAGAAAAAAATAAAACTAGTAGTGCTTCTATTTGGGTTGTGTTTTAAATCTGAGATGTTGATTTAACCCTTAGAGGGTTAATGCTGTTCTTGGTTAAAGAAATAAATAAGCGAGATCATTTTGTAAAATATCTTCTTTTTCATTGAGTGTTCCATGTAAGCTTGAACTATCATGCTCATGAAGTTAGATTCACAACTGGGATGAAAAATATTTTTGTCATTATAGAAGCTTGTGTTGGTTCACCCTATAGTTCCTTTAAATAAATAAATAAAAATGCAGCCTTTGTATTGAGTTTTGCTAACATCAGTAAAGCTTAGGCAACACCCAGTAGTGCCCTCCTTCGGGTGGCTGTTTTTCCCAAGGTCATGTGGGGATATGGCAAAGGAACAAGAGGAAAACCTGAGGTTGGCCTGTGACTACTAAAATTACACTGGGCTCTTTGTGTAAGGTCCCTCAGTCATTGATCTCCAAATTAAAAATAGCTCACAAGTCACCTTGGGCTTTTTGGCCTGTGAGGGCATGGAAATACGACGGGTGAGGCATGGTGGGGCATATTCTGGGTAAAACCAAGAACCTTTCCTCATCTGCAATATTAGAGAGCACAGAATGGTAACCAATAGCCATGCCTCTTATAGATGGCCATTAAAGTGAACTCTGTCTTGGGTTAGGCTATCTCTGTGTACGGAGATTTCTTTCATTGGCCACCCACAGGCTTTCATGGGACCAAGGCAGCTGAAGGGGAGACCACAGGGACCAAAGCAAGACTGAAGGGTTAGGTGTGGCATTATGCAGTTAAACTTGTCCTTGGGCCTTTGTGCCACAGACTCCAAGAAACAGTACTTTGATGGAGTGGTCCAAAGAATAAATATATAAATATACACAATGGAATACTACTCAGCCATAAAAAACATGAAATATTGCCATTTGCAGCATCCATAGATCTTGAGAGTATTATGCTAAATGAAATAAGTCAGGGAGAAAAGTACAGAAACCATATGATTTCATTCATGTGTGTAATACAAAAGAAAATGTAACGAACAAAACAACCTCATAGATACAGACAACAGAACGGTGGTTACCAGAGGGAAAAGAGGGTGGGGCCGGGCAGTGTAGTGGGTAATGGGGGTCAAATATACAGTAACAGAAGGAAACTAGACTTCGGGTGGTGAGCACACGATAGAGTATACAGATGTAGAATTATGTTGTAAACCTGAAAATTATATAATGTTACTAACCAGTGTTACCCCAATAAATTTAATTTTAAAATTATTTAAAACTTTACAAAATCTGTAACTATGTATGGTGACAGATGTTAACTAGATTTATTATGCTGATCATTTCACAATATATACAAATATTGAATCGTGTTGTACGAATGAAACTAATATCATGTTATATGTCAATTATATCTCAATAAAAATTAACAAACAGAAAAGAATGAACTGTTCATAAATAAATATTCTCAGAAATCGGCTAAAAATGGATATTCTTTGGTGAATCATAAAAAGCTTTTGTAAACTTTAAAAGAAAAACCTGTCCCATGCTGCACAAAACATGTCCAGTTTTCTACACATTTAGCAGGTGTAAGTAGTGACCCTTCAGGCTGAGATGAGGGGTCCTTGCACTCTAGTCCTTAGTGGTTTGTTGGTTCATTGGTTTGGTCATGAGGTCAGTTAACGCTTTGGAAAGTTATGTCAGCCACCTCCCAAGACTTGGTTTCATCTTTGACCCCTGAGAGAACAACTGACCCCACCTCTCTGTTTCTTTCTCCCTCTGACAAGCGTCCTGTCCTAACATCCCTGTGCCACTAAAGGCTAACACTCTTGAGAGAAAGGCAACCAGACTTCTCTGCCCTATTGACAGGCAAAACCACAGGCTGGGTATACACTTCTACAGCCAGGCAACCCCACAGAGCATCCATTGTCTTGATGCGCATGAAATTATTTGGTATATGATTTGCTTTGGTGAAGTCTCAGGCCTCTGACCTCAGGCAGCTTTCTTTAAAAGATGAGAAGGAGGTGTGAGAGCTCACCAGCACCAAAACTAATCAAGTCTACTAAGCTTCAGCATTTCCAGAGTTCAGAGGCCTGGGTTTGTCTCTGGACTCAGCTCAGCTCAGCAATGAGAAGGCATTTCCAGACCTGCCTCTAGGCATTGCCCAAAGGGCGGTGTGCATCTGTGTGTTACCAACAAGACTAAGGACTGCACTCAGATTTCTTGCCCAAGAGAAATCAGCAGGTCCAAGATTATGAAGTTCCCAAACAAGTGTCTCAATCAGGAGTTGGCTAGAGTCAGAGATGCTCTTGAGACAGACCCAGACATCTCCCCCTAGAGTCCTCAGGTGTTTCTCCTGGGGCCTGCTCATCCCCTATACCGAGAAATATGTTCTGAATTACATGTGCTGTACTTAATTTGATGCCTGTAGCTGTTGGGTTGCTTTTATTTCTCACAGTCTCCTCTGTACCACTTAAGGAAAGGCTTTAAAAGCCAAGAGGGCTTTTTTAAAAAGAGTATTATGTTGAACTTACAAATTGAACAATGACAAGCAAAGATATATGAATGAAATCAGGTGCCCCAACTAAAACTCCAGTATTCTCTCAGGCAAAACTTCCTAAGTGTTTTCTTTGTGAATAAGACTCAGTTCATATCCTTAGACAAGGGCACCTCTCTTTGCTGTGGGGAGAAGGAAATAGCACCCCTTTAGCAGGCACTCATGCCAGAATCACTTCCTTGAATGAGTGGGTGATGATTCCTTTACCTTTTTGTTGTAATTAATATAGTGATACAGTCAGCCTGGAATCGCACTTTTTATAGGCAATATTGCCTATAAGTTATTCTGCTTGCCCTGCAGAATCCATCTGCCCCAGTGCATAGGACTGTCCCAGTTGCAGTTAAACATAGTCGTTCTCATGCCAAGCAGTGCTCTGTTCACAAGGTTTTCTCAGGCCTCTCTCACTGTGGCCCATGAGCTCCCTGGTCAGATGCCATTCTTCCTCCACAATGATATGCTACCTCAAATTCCACCTTCAAAGAGTCACTCCTTTAGGTGAAGGCCTTATCATCTTCAAGAGTTCCCTGAGGCAGGGTAGCAGGACAGAAAGTGTCCTGACTTTGGAGTTGGGCAGATCTGAGTTCCAATGCAAACTGCTACTTACTACCTGTGCAACTCTGGGTGGGTGACTTAACCTCCTTGAGCCTCTGATTGTCCTATATAAAAACCCAACTTTGTAGGACTCCTATAAGGTAGCATCCAGCCAGGCAATGTATATAGAGTACTAAACACACACCCAGCACAGCATAGATCCCAATAAACGATAGAGGTCACTCTGATTATTAAATCCAAGCACCTCCAGGAACAAAGTTATTAATACCCTGACATAAATGGACTACTCAGCTCACTTTGTAATAATATCTAGATAGCTCAAAACCAAGTACAGGATGAAGTGGGAGCTAGACAGAACTACTGAGACTTCACAGTCCTGGAGCTTTAAGAAGGATCTCAGAAAAGAAGGGTATGAAGAACCAAAGGCAAGCTTTATCACCTTTATAAGCTGCCCCCCAACTCATATTGCATCATGTAACAGCTAGAGAAAATGACTTGGGGGAGTGGCTGCCTAACATCATACAGTTAACCGAGCAAGAACTAGAAACGAGAACCCATATACCCTGTTTCTGGTCCTGGGCTCTTTTCACCAAATGAGGATGAGTGCACCTGTACGGTGGTGAAAGGGTCAGTGGCGACAAAAAAACACTAGATAGGGAATCAAAAAACTCCACCTAGAAAGAAGCATGCGGAAAATTTCTGAGAGTAATGAAATATTCTATATCTTGTTTGGTGTGTTGACTATGGTTCAAAATGAATCAACTGGACACTTCAGTTCTGTGTAGTTTATGGTATGCAGATTATACCTCAGTTAAATTAGTACAGAAAAACATACACTTTTCAGCCCCAGTTCTGACAACGAGCTGGGTAATCTCCGCCAAGTCAGTTCACTTCGCTGGGCCTCAGCTTTCTTGTCTTTATAATGAACAGTTATAATTAGACAAAGGCTAACGTCCCTTCCAGCTCAAACTATGCTCCGATAAACAAGACCTCTTCCTGTCTTTTCAGCCTCTATTTTATGCCCACTGGAGTCAGCAGCAGGGTCAGAGAGGTGGGCACATAATTTAGTGGGAGTTGGCAGTAACTTAATGGTATGTTCAGGGGGTTCAGTGTCTTCCTATTGCATCATTAATTTTCCAGCCACAGTTTAAAGAACATGGTTGGTTTTCCACAGGGATCCAGCAATGCACCACGACTGAGTGGAGAGATGAGGATGATCTGGCCCCAGAGACGCTGTATCTGCCACCGGAGATAACAACTTTCACATGGACAGCAGAGAGAATGTTTCCTGGACAATGGGAATGACTGACAGATATTAAACAGGAGGAAATTGAAGGCTCTGCCAAGTTTCATGATAAAGTGCTATTTCTCACGTAAGGTCAAGCTGTCTCTAGTGTAGTTACTGCTTTTAAAATACAAAAGAAACATGGCAGATTCAACAGAGTGCATCAGGTCTTTTGCAAAGAATATGTGAGCAAAGGCCACTTGTTTCATTTATAAATAAAACTGAATTACCTTATAGTAATAAAAATGAAGGATGAATTTAGAATTCGCTGATGAACTCAAAGCTGAGAAACATCAGAAAGGAAATCTCTAAAGGTTTGATCCCAGGGCCCTTGGGATATAGAATGCCCACAGATGACTGCAAGATTACATATGTAAAAGGAAGGTTAAATTGGACTTTCATAGGTGAGCATTATGCCAGGAGCGAGGGCTGGCATTGCTGTAATATTAATGAGTATTTAAAAGGTGGAATATATTCACTGCCACTAAACATTATAGTTTCAAAGACTAAAAATCTAAAAACAAAACTTAACATGGATGAATCATTAAGAATTAGTGCATTTACTTATGCAAACAGTACAGAAATAAAAGTCATATTTTAGTCTCAAGTTGCATTAAAAATGTGAGTAGCATTTATTTCTCATTTTAAATCTTTGGGAAATGACTCTGTGGTGGTTAGTTTTATCTGTCAGCTCTACTGGGCCACAGAGTACTCAGATGTCTGATTAAACATTATTATGGGTGTATCTGTGAAGTTGTTTCTAGATAAGATTAACATTTGAATTGGTAGACTGAGTAAAGCAGATTGCCCTCCCCAAAGTGATGGGCCTCATCCAATCTGTTGAAGGCCTGGATAGAACAAAAGGCTGAGTAAGAAAGAAATATTCTCTCTGCCTGATTTTCATCAAGCTGGAATTTTAGCCCCTGCCTTTAGGCTCTGACTCAGATGACAGCTTGTACCATTAGCTGTCTTGTTCTCAGGCATTTGGCCCTGAATTGGAACTACAGCGTTAGCTCTCCTGGGTCTCCAACTTGCCAACTGCAAATTTTGGGACTTTTCACCATCCATAATCATGTGAGCCAACACCTTATATAAATCTCTTTATATATATGATATATATATATATGTATACACATATCATATACAGGGTGTCCCAAAAAAATATACACAGATTTTGAATAATTATAAAGGCAATGTTTATTAAAATACATTTCATTTTCAAAATTGAGTTATCAGCTGTTAAAGTGTGTACACATTTTTTTGGGATACCCTATATATACAACCAATTGTGTGTGTGTGTGTGTGTGTGTTTGTGTGTGTGTGTGTGTACTGTTTCTCTGGAGAATCCTGACTAATACAGATCCCCTCAAATGACTCATCAATTGATTCATGTTAATATCATTCAACATTTTGGGGATTAGATATCAAAATGTACATTGACTATAGCCTTTGATCCAGCAATTGTCCTTCTAGAAATTTATCCTACATAAATACTTGGACATGTGTGCAAAGAATTAAGTAGAAGGATCAAAGCCACCATGTTGCACAATATCAGGTTAGGAGACCATTTCTAATGAGGCTACGTCAACGGTGCCCCTGAAGCATGGCAAAGACTTTCACTGTTAGGTTGTTTGGAAGGGTAAATGACTCAGAACAAAGCAAATTTCCACCACTGGAGGATAATTAAATAAATTATGTCACATCTACATGGTAGGGTGCTATAAATATTATGCCTCTGTCGAGAAAAAATGAGGTAGATCTACGTGATGTGATAAAGAAAAATTATAAGACTTTCGAAAAGCAAGGGCAAGGGCAGAACAGTGTGCAGATTATGTTCCCATGTGCGTACACATGTGTATATACACACACACAATAAATTTCTGGAAGAGCACATAAATTATAAATCCTAGTTGCTGCTAGAAAGTGAGATTGATGGCCAGAATGGTAAGGAGTTCTACTTTTGTTGTATACCATTTTTTAATGTAATAAAACTAGACTAATACAAAAGTTCATTCACTCCTTCAATAATTAAGGATCACATACTGAGCAATGTGCTAAGTACCTTCCCAAGTTGAAGTGCTCATTGTCCAGGGAGATTCTCTAGTTTGTTGGTGGTGGTGTTCTCAGTAGTGTAGTTGGGGTTGCTATCAGGGGTGGTGAAATACTACCTATTTCATTCAACAAGTATTTTTTTGCACCTGCTATGTGCTGGCGCTCTTCTTTCATCTCTCAAAAGAGACAAAAAATGTTGCCTTCATAGTTCTGACAGTCAACCCATTTAGATTGGAAATTTTTCAATCTGTGCACCACATTCACGCAGCCCTAATATACCTCACCAGTGAAGTAGTCACTCTAGAAATACTCCCAGAGGGATGGGTGCACAGGTACGCTTGTGTGCACATGATGTGTGTGTGCACACGTGTGTGTGTTCACATACGTGTCTAGGTTACAGCGTGACTGACATTCATACAGACAACCCTATACAGCGATGTCTCTATTTAGAGCAGATGAGATGGGTGTGTAAAAGGTCTCCGTAACATGTACAGTCTTAGGAATGACCAGAGTCACCTTACAGAGCTCAGATTGGGCTACCCCTGCTGCTGCTTCTCTCCTCCACTCCGAACCCCCCAAGGCTGGCTGCAGTTCAGGGGATGCTGGGCCCCGAAGTCCTTAAAACTTGTCACTAGTCCCATCCTTGTCATTTCCAGCTGGTAAGAACATGCAGCTTTATAGAGACAGAGGTTTGCATAGTTCGCCAAAGGGAGGTTATGAGTACCTCATTCTGGGTTGTCATCCTGGTGCTACTCTCTGGGGGTTGAAAGTGGCTCCTTCCAACCAAGTCAACTGCTACAGTTGTTCTGGTATGTACCCAAGCCCAAATGCCCAGGAATGCCCACAGAGGTGCACACACACAGACACACACGTGTGAATCTCCCCATGCACCTGCTTCTCCACAACCGCTCACTGGCTCCAGCGCTGGAGTGGCTGGAACTGGCGCATGTGGCTCATCAGGCCTTTTCTCTTTCCTTTCCTGCTTTGAGCCTGTAGAGTCACCCAAACTGCTTTTGGAACCAGTAGCCTCAGGCAGTCAGAAACAGCTGCTTGTCTTCCTTCACGGCAAAGATCAGAACAGATTGCTGATTGTTATTTCCACTATTATGAGACTAAGCCCTACAATCTTCCTGGCTGACTCCTCTGAGTAGCTGGTGCTCACCTTTTGTTCACCTTAAAATGATTCCCTCCCATCTGCGAAGGAATAATAGCTTCTGACTGGTGACAGGGGCAACAGACCCAATAAACGTTGTATTCAACATCTGTAGAAAGAACTTGGGAGTACACAGTACCCGTGAGATGCCAAGGTCCCGATTTTAATTTAATTTCAGGACCAAAATGTATTTTAAAAAGTAGAGTTGCCTGCTTTGGCTCTTGAGAGTACAATAAGCAGACATTGATTTCTGCTGACGTTAACATCAAGAATTATTGAACTGAGAGGTGCAGGCTGCCCTGTTCTCCACCTCAGTCAATATTTACCTTGAAAAATAATTAATCCTGATGTTAAGTAAAAGCAAGCTCCAATATGTGTATTGTTACTTTTTTCCATGCTGAGACAAATGTGTGTGTATGTATGTGTGTGTGTGTGTGTGTGTGCTTGCGCATACCATTTTAATGGAATGCCAGAATTTGCAAAAACTTAAATTGCAAAATGTAAAGCCTACCTGTGATATACGAGGGCACTTGCCTTATGCAGACAGTGCTGTTTGCGCCCAAGGAGGCGGCAGCCGGAGAAACACTGGAGACATCACCTAAGTGTCTGACCTACTCTTGGCTTTTAGACAGTTTGACATCAAAGGGCTCTGTGCCTCAGCGTGTCTTTCACACGTGAAGAGGGGTAACAACAAAAGAGCACATGACTGACTACATTTGGTTATTATAAAAAAAAAATGATCCATCTCAGAGAGATGGTCTCTCTTCCAAAGTCCACCTGCATCTAGCACCTGAAAAATACATACCAGCTAGGACAGATGTGGCTGATGGCTAATAATCCTCATATAGATATTATTAGCAATATTACGTTGCTGTCATTTAAATAATAACTGCTAATATGCATTAAGCTCTTGGAATTTACCATACCATCTTTGGCCCTTTACAAGGATTATCTCGTTTATTCTTTACCTTAAGCCCATGAAATTGATATTATTGGCCCTATTTTATAAATGAAAAGACTAAGGCTGAGAGTAAGTCCTCTGTTCATGGTCTCCCAGTTATTGTCAAAGTTGGGTTTGAGCCAATGCCTGTTGAATCCAAAGCCTATGTTCTTAAAATTGTGTTCTGTTGCCTTTGCCTGACACAGAAAGCTGCACTGAGGCACAGATGCCTTGAGGGGTGCTGTAAAAGGAGGTGCTGACTCATTGGTAGGCATTTCCTAGTCATGTGCTTTTGGGAAATATGCCACTGGGGCTCAGGACTTGGCTGACTCTTTGGGGAAGCACAAGGCATGAAGAATCAGAAACTCTGATGGTTTTATTTCCCAATAGCCAGACTGGAACTGCCTTGACCCAATTCCCACTCTCTCAACACCTTTCTCCTAGTCTTGATATTCTCTTTCTGAAAGAAGCCCACTTTGCACCACCTATCAAGAGTTACACAAAAACTTAACACAGCTGTTATTGGATGCTGTGGCACACCTTAGCAGCATTTATTTTAAGGTTGAGATATTCATTCCTGAGAGTGTTGCCACGGGCAATGATGGTTGCTGACAGCGCCCAGCTGTCCCTCTTTGGGAATTGCCCTCTACATAAGGGAGCAATGTCACCCAAAGTGATACCCTCCCTTTGGACAGCCTTTTTGCAATACCAGTGGATATACAGAGGAGAACCAAGGCCTGGCCCTCCTGGCTCAAGGAGGTACCCCTCTGAAGATCCCAGATATTGGCTGAAACCTCTCTTGCACCTGCACTGCAGTTCAACTTCTCCTTCTGCCCAATCTTACCTCCCTCATTCCCTTTCCTGAGGAATCCAGTCTAAGACAACTGTTCTCATAAAAGAATGATTTGATGGTAGGTCTCTTTCCCTTGCATCTTGAGTGTCAGCAAGGTTCTATAAGCAAGGAGATTTAAATTTATAATGTTGTGGTGTGTGAACGACTCTGTCTTGGGTGACTCACTCAAGGAGCCAACATCAATCCTGGGATGGATCCTGGGTAGAAGTTCAACTGTCTGGATCCCCACATTCCTACCCTAGTCACTCTCTAAGCAGTTATGAGTTGACCTGGCTCAAACCTTACAAACACATAATGGGAATTCTTGGCATCGAAAGTCAGTGAAGGCTCCTAACCACATTTCCTGACCTGTTGTAACAAGATGATTTTGTTATATCTTGAGACCCTAAATTTGGTTACACATCAGCAGAAAATCTATAGCCTAACCGGAAGCTCCTTCCCTGATGGTGAAGGGAAGGACTTTGTAATCTTTGAAGTTCTTGTTTTGTTTTTGCAAGTTTGGAATGTTATCTTTCTTCTCCCCATTCAAAAGAAATAATGTGTGAGCAGTTTAATGAGAAAAACCTAAGTGAAGTTCCAGTGATCAACTGATATTCTCTTTCTAGCTTGTAAAGCAGAAGTAAGCAAGAGATAAATGGCCAGTGAAGGATATATTCACTTACACAATATTGAATCACTAAAAAGTGCTCATCAGTTCCTCACTAATAGCCCTGTGTGCCTGGAGAAGCAATTGTTAAGACAAGAGCTAAGACAGGCTATTGTGTATGAAACTAATCTCTTTTCCCTCAAACCAGTGGAGGGAGGAAATTTTTACGATGAGGTTTTTTTTACCATGGATTTTTCCCCTTATTTCTTTCTTTCCTTCTTCCTTATTTTTATCTTACTTTCATTCTTTGAAAAGAATATTCTCTCAGCTAGGGGGGAAACAAAACTCATTTTTCTGCTGACTGGCTTGTGCACAACTGGAAACTATAAAAGAAATTGCTGTATCATTGATGTAGTAAGAAAACAGGAAGACAATTTTCATCCCAAAATGAGCCCTCTCAGCTGAAGTTCCCTTTGTAGTTGATGACCACACGCTTTCCATCTCGGCATGGGGCCAGTTTTATTAAAATCCTATAGCAACAGCTTATTTTCAAACAACACTCAAAAAAGGCATTTCATGATTAATTTCCCTTAAAGTTGCTCATGGTCAAGTGCTTGCCACCTTCAAGAACTCCAAAGGGAAAAGAATCTTATCACACAGAAGCAGCGTCTGGACGTTATTCTTGCGATCAAAAGCATTTGCAGGGCCCTGAGGTAATGTTCAAGCAAAGAGGTGGGTGGGCAGGAAAGCACAGAAAGGCTAGGAACCCAGCTCTTAGCACTTCACTGGACAAAAAAAGTCAACTCTGCAGGACCTAGGGAGCTTGCCGAAAACCCAGCTATTATGCTGAAGAATGGTGGGAAAATATAAGATGCCTAATTTCGAAAAGAATGGATCTGAAAGAAGTCGAATTTCAGAAGCTAAAGGGAAGGCAGAGGGAGGTGAAGAGGCCTGCTAGGGAGAAACAGCAACGCAGAGAGAAGGAGGCGGCGGAGGGAGGAAAGGAGAGGAGGGAGGGGGGGAAGGAGAGGAGGGAGGAGAGCTGGGCGCTGGTCCCTTATTCACCCTGTACACTGGAGGTCAGTTCCATCAGGGCCAAGCAGCAGCCCCGATATGGAAAACCACCAAGAAGGGGAGCAGTCAATAAACTGAAGGTAGTGTTAACCACTTGCCTGCTTTATCACCGAGTAACTACAGAACTTTAGGGCATAAATGAGCAAAATAACTTCCCTTTAAAAAAATAACTGCCCAAATGTTTAAGGTACTTAGAAGTCAAACACAAATTTTGGAGTAGGCATTCTACATATAGTAGGGCCCCTTATCCATAAGGATACATTCCAAGACCCCCAGTGGATGCCTGGGACCCTACATATGCTTTGTTTTTTCTTAAATATTTACACTGTTTCACATAAAGGAAGCACTTGACAGGTCCTCTTTGGCATATCTAAATTGCCAGCATCACTACTCTTATGCTCTGGAGCCAATATTAAGAAAAATGAGGGTTACTTGAACACAAGCACTGCAATACCTCAACAATTGATCTGATAACTGAGATGGCTGCAAAGTGACTACCAGGCAGGTTTCGTAGACAGGATAACAGGGATGTGCTGGAGACAGGAACCATTCGTGTCCTAGGCAGGACTGAGAGGGATGGTGCAAGATTTCCCTATGCTACTCAAAATGGCATGCAATTTAAAACTTGCGAATTGTTGATTTCTGGAATTTTCCATTTAATATTTTTGGACCATGATTGACTGCAGGTAACTAAAACCACAGAAAGTGAAACCACAGGTGGGGTCAGGGGACCACTGTACTGCAGTCCTAGTCAAGAAATGTTTCCTAGTATCTGAGCTGTTAGTGTTAAAAGGCACCTCAGTGGCCAGCTTCTCTAGCACTATTTCATTCAGACTGGATTCTTTTTGCCTCTATCACATCCTCAATAAATAGGCACTCAGCAATATTTCTAAGCATACTGGTTTTTCATTTATATCTTTGCTTTACCCATAATAAATACATTAATTCTTCTGCTCTGAAAATACATATATTCTAACGTGTAATGGCCATTGATCAATCCTTTGTACCAGCTAAGATAGACTCTCGAGGGCTGCATGGCTGTTGAGGTTAGTAAGCTGGGTTATAACCTCTTGTGGCAATTCTTCCTGTGAGGCTCCAGCAGTGTTCCCAGTTACAAGGAAGACGAGCAGGACCCCCAGTCCAATATTACAAAAGGGGTCCTATAGCCCTTAATCTTTTGCTTAAATTCCTCTTTGGTAAGTCCAGGTAGAATCCCTATAGAGATTTGTATATTAAATATTGAAAACACATACTGTTGACACAAAATGCATGGTCAAATCATAAAATCTGCCAGGTTAAACCTCCGTTGAAAACTGAATGGAATACTCAAGGCTCTCACTGTAAGAGTGGAAACAATTATTCTCATTTGATTTTAAGATATCCTTGAATCTACTGAAAAACTATTACCAATCCAGGACAGCCAATCCCTCTCTAAATCTCTGCAGACCTTAGATTCTCTCTCTGAAATTAATGTCAAAAAACTACATAAAACCACGGTATTTTTAGTTTACATTAGCAAATCCTTCAAAAACAGTGTGTGGTGTAGCCTGGGCCAGCGTCACTCTCAGGGTACGATATTTTGCCGGTTTTAAGTGTGAACAGTTTCATTAATAAGAGATTGGTTACAATGCTTAAGTAAGTGATAGTATTTTCAGGCAAAGTAACTGTGTGCTCATGCTTTAAAATGATGGTATCAATGGCACTTACAATATGTAGGTAAGTGAATAAAGTTAGGTTATAAAATAATAACAATAATACAATCTTGCTCACTTCTATTTGAAAAATGTCTATGTGAGCATAGAAAAATATCTCAAAAGTTTCAAATATTCCAAAAAGGTTTAATAGTTTAACAGTGATTATTTTATTTTCTATTATAGTATCTATTTTAACCATCACCCAAGGACATGCTTAGAGAGAGGAAGGAGGAGAGAGAGAGAGAGAAGACTTGACGTGAGAGAGAAGCATCAGTGGGTCGCCTTCCGGACGTCCCCAGCCGGGTATGTGCGCAACCAAGGCGTGTGCCCTGACCAGCCATGGAACTGGCAACCTTTCGCGCGCAGGACAGTGCTCAGCCACCTGAGCCGCTCCAGCCGGGCCCTACTTTCTATATTTTCTAGCTTCACGCTGCCATCATGCATCGCTTTTCCCCAGCGGCACTGAGATATAACCGACATGTAACTTTGTCTAGGTTTAAGGTGTACAACTTAATGATTCAGTATAAGTACATATTGTGAAATGATTACTACAGTAAGTTTAGGATCCATCACATATTTACAATTTTTTCCTTGTGATGGGAACTTTTAAGGTGGACTTTCTTAGCAACTTTCAAATACACAAGTACACTGTTGTTAACTGTAGTCATCGTGTTGTATATTACATCCCCACAATGTATTTATAACTGGAATTTTCTACTTTTTCACCACTTTCACCCAATTCCCCCATTCCCCACCCCCCACCTCTGGCAACCACAAATCTGTTTCTATGAATCTGGTTCTTTTTAATTCCACATATAAGTGAAATCAGACAGCTTTTGTCTTTCCCATGTATTGCTTTTAAAATAAGAAAACTGTAAAGTGATTTCTATTTTGGGATGAAAAGAAATGGGCTATTATTAACTTTAGAAAAAATTCCATATCCTTTCAAGAGATTTTTTTTTATATAAAAGAGGAATTTCCCTCTTTAGAAGACTGTGTCTGTTGTAGGTCTTTCCCAGACACTATCATCAAACAGTAGTTCTAGTTTCCACAGACATGCTGTTAAGTGTTATGTGTGGGGAAGCAATGGCAGTTGAAATAGAGATGGCTTAAGCATATTAAAAAGATCATATGCAAATGAGAAGATCAAATCAAACATAATGAGGTCCTGTATTGCATCTTACCACTCTGACTTGTTCACATAGATGGACAAAAGTTGAGACTCCCAAAAAAACAGCATCAAACATAGATGACTAGCCCTGCTCCAACTCACCCCACTCCACCCCACAAACTTCCATAGTATTTCTTTTCCGTAATCTAGGCAAAAATCATTTCATGCTTCTTTTTTTGAATATCTAAAATGCCACCAGCAAGTATTCCTTTGGGCTATCAAAATCTTCTTTTATGCCCGGCCACCGTGGCTCAGCAGTTGAGCATCAACCTAGGATCCAGGAGATCGAGGTTCAATTCCCTGTCGGGGCACATGCCTGGGTTGCAGGCTAGATCCCCAGTAGGTACATGCAGGAGGCAGCCAATCGATGATTCTCTCATCATTGATGTTTCTACCTTTCTCTCTCCCTCTCCCTTCCTCTCTCTGAAATCAGTAAAGATATATGTGTATATTTAAAATTTTCTTTTATAATGCAACACCCACCCTGCTCTCAAAAGTCAAGGAGCAAGAGAGTGTGCTGGATTTCCTACATTCACACATTAGAGTCTACTAAAATATTACAGTAAATCAGTTTAATCAAATTTCTTTGTTTCAAACTCAGAGATTCTAAGGTTTCATTCAAAAGTGTAGGTGGGAGAACTGGCAGGACAAGAGAGGTCTTGGAAATGCTTTGGTGGGGAACTGAAGTCTGACTTTGGATTTAAAGGTATTTGGCACCCAGAAGACAGAAAAAAAGAGGCTCAAGGAGGCAGAAGAGTACATAGAAAGGGTGATAAGGATGGTTAAAGATAAATTCCACAATTTTCCAATGTTCATGGCTGTATTTAAACCATCCAACAAGAACAACAACAAGAATATAAGCTACCTGAATCTTTAATTGTATTTTACTTTGATCACATACCCAGCCAGAATCATTGTCTTCAAATAATTTTAAATAGAAAAAAGAGCCTGGCTGGTGTTGTTAAGTGGTTGAGCATCGGCCAAGAGGTCACGGTTTGATTACCAGTCGGCACATGCCCAGGTTGTGGGCTCAACCCCCAAAAGGGGGCCTTCAGGAGGCAGCCAATCAGTGATGTTTCTCTCTCATCAATGTTTCTATCTCTCTATCCCTCTCCCTTCCTCTCTCTCTAAAAATCAATAAAAACATATCTTTTAAAAAACGGTAAAAAAGAAATGCTAAATTTCTTCAGCTGGTTGCCTAAGCCTGAATACGCTTCAAGTGAATCTAATGCAATGAGATGAAAAGTGAAAAAAATGTACAACCTTTTCTTGGGAGGAGAAGGAAAGGGCTCTATACCATGCCAAATAATTGGGTTGACTAAGTTTTCCCGCCTGAGATGACCCATAGCTTGGGTGTCATGAAGACACAGCCTCTCTGTTTCTCTCCTGTACTCAGAGAAGGAACGTTCCATTCCCCGCAATTCATGAATTTTAAAAACCATGAACCTTCCTTCACATTCCCGAGGAACACAAACGTTTTCCTGTCAGAGAACTGTTTTGAGCATAAACGTTCAAGTAACTGCAATGGTGACAGGGAGAGGCCTTTTCAAACCAAGTCTTTGTTCTGAGCTGGCTGGAGACTCCAGGACTAGCACTGCCAGTAGGGTCTGGACATATGCTTGGGCACAGAGAGCAGGGACTGAATTTACCAACCACCAACTGTCATAACGTCCCTGTTCCTGGAAAAGGGCCAACTGTTGAGCCAACTGCCAGTGCTACCATGTTGTCATTAGACAAGGGGCCAACAAAAAATTACAGGACCATGGAAGACCACTAGCTCCCTCTTGTGGTGGAGCACATTGGCTAAATCCTGCCACTTTTCCATTAGAAAGGCATCCCTGAATTCCATGAACAAAGGATTGAAGGCACTTCCTGAAGCAATTTTATTAGCCCATTTGTCTACACCTTTCCAGAGAGATAATATTTACAGTTTTAATATCAATGGCAAAAAGTCATCTCTCTCAAACTCATAAAGCTCTCCAATGCTTCTCCATTGCCCTTAAAATGAGCTTCCAAAATCATCACCATGGCTTGTAAGTCCCTGCTGACATATCCCTCACCCTCTTCTCCAGCTGCATCAATTTTCAGTCTCCCCCTCACTTTACATTTCTTGAACCCTCTCCCTTCACTGTTTTCACTGTGATTGCTGCCTGTTTGGAATAACTAGGACTTCCCTTGCACGCCTTCACCCTGTCTCATCTGGCTAAACCTTATGCATCTGCTAGGACTTGGCTTAAATACCACCTCCTTAGGGAGACCTTTGCTGATCCCCTAAACTAGATCTCCCCATTCAGTCTGCACGAAGCACCCTGAATTCTTTTACCTACACACTCATGACACTCAGTGGTAATTGCTTATTTAAGCAATTAGAAAATGCCCTCTATAATGGCGAACACTGTGCCTGTTGTCATCTCTTCAATCCTTCCCACCCAACACAGGAACTCTAAGTATTTATTGAGAGGCTGCATTTGAAGAAGCGAATTTTAGAGTCAAAAAGGGGAAGTAATATTCATTGTGTGCCAAATGTGGGCCAGACATTAGGCTAGTATTCACGCATCTGCTATTTCATTTAATCTTCATTTAATACCAACAAGGAAAGTATTATTTTGAATTTATAATGAGGAACGTGAAGCTCAAAGAGGTTTAGGTAGCTTGGCCAAAGCTCGAAGGGAGACCACGTCAAGTCCAGAACTCACACCCAAGTGTAATTCCAAGCCCGTGGACTTTCTACTTCACGACGCTGCCTCTTTGGTAGCCCAGATCAACCACAGTCAGTTTTTGCTTATCCATGGCAATGAAAACATCATATGGCATGACTGTCCTCACGTGATAAATAATCCTAAAATCATTCTATCAGGTGGAAGGTGGTGGTTTGTTCTTCCTTTTTTTTTTAAAGGAATTCCTTTTCATGTTCTCATTATCTTCAAAGAAAATAACTAATTCACCCTGGAAAGCCCTCACTGGTCAGCTTTCCTAGCCAGAAGGCAACAGAGCATCGCAAGGCAGAGAAGAGGAAAGGCGCTGGGAAAGGAATCCGCAGACCTGGATTCTAAGGCAAGCAACGGCCCAAACCTGATGGATGACCCCAGCTAGACTACTTCATGTCTCGAAACCTTGGTTCTTCATCTTTAAAAAGAAGAGAATGAAATTAAGGATCCCTCTAACTCTCAAATTCTATTGCTCTAATTCAAAGTGGAGCAGCTCTGTACAAACTTGTTGCTCTATACTTGATACAAGGTGTAAATTTTGCTTGGTGTTAAAAGGCCTCTTCAAAGCTCTTCAGTTAGAAAAATCAAAATCTTGTTTATTTTAACCAAGGGCATAATTAAACAGGGCAAAAATGCCTCTCAAAATGCTTTGTTTCCTGAAAATTCTCTCCAACTTCTCTATTTCTAAATGTAAAGAATTAGACTCAGAATTCCAATCAGATTCCAAATGGTGCTTACATGCTTTCTTGTTATGTATCTCTCTGGCAATTGGCTTCATCTTGGAATTTTGCACATTTGTAAAAAGATTCTCTAGTATTTTTTTGTGTTGTTTTTTTTTTTTACTGATCAGACCTCAAGATCCTCCTACCTTACTAATGTCTAATGGATTATTCATCTCCCGTTTTAGGTCTTCTAAAGAAGTACTCCCAAAAATATTTTAAGAATCTCAGGAAGGGAAGACATCTTTCCAACCTAACTGTTCTCTGCAACAGCTGGTATGTAGCACCCAGTTTGTTCTCTGACCTTGAATAAAAATACTTAACCTTCCTAGGCCACTCTCTTCTATAAAATGAGAACAATACCAACTCCAGAGTTATTAGAATAATCAATTGCAAAATGTTTGTGAAAGCAAACACAAAGGGCAAGTCTCAAAGGGTTACTCAAATGACTAGTCTCTGCTGTGTTATTTCTGGGACTTCTACACGTAAGTTCTACCATAAGTTCAAAATTCTCTTGAGAGTGCGATGCCATGGAAAGAACATTTGCCTTAGAATCAGAACACCCAGATGTAGTCCAGGCTCTGATACACTGAACTGTAAGGTCTTGGGAAAATGGTTATCCTTCTTAAGGTTCTATTTCTCACCCACACATGGAGGATTATCCAACAATAATGGCATGTTGACCAAATGTGCGAACTAGAAGAGTTGGCTTAGATGTTCACTAACCAAATCAGAACCCCAAAGGATCTTGACAAATCAGAACCATGAACTAATATCTAAAAAGTTTATCAAGTAGAGATTAAGTCCTACGTTCATGGCCTAAAAGCAAACAACTAAAAAGGAAACATGAAATTGCAGGAAAATATGAATGGAGAGACAGTGAAAAGAATTGGAGACTGAAAGCAAAATACAAGTTGAGAGTATATTGTGGTTACCCAAAAGTTAATATTTTCATGGGCTTCTGTATCAGCGAGGAGCCTTCTCTTCTACATGAAAGTCCAGACAAGTGAGCAGCTTCGCTTACTCAGACTTTTCCATGATGAGCAGCCCTATTCTTCCAACCCTTCCCCATGAGCCATGTTTTGTGGCCTCATCACCCTACCAGGGTTTTGTGCTTCTTCTCTGGTTCCTGTTAGATTTTTTGCTCTAAACACAGGACTTTACCTCTTGTAGGGAAAGCTGTTTAGATTTGCTTCATTTGGCTCATTAGTCCAGATTGTCAAGATCTTTGCGGATCTTGATTTGGTCACAGTCTTTTTTCTACTGGATGGTGTTGGGATCTTGAACTGTGGCTCGTGTGGAAGGGCTGAAGGAATGGGAGGTGCATAAGGTCACCTGTATTAACACATTATCTGTATTATTTCACTTTGCTCATGTATTATCTGATGCTTGTGATAGGAAAAAATATAACTTTTTGATTCGTAAAAAGATTTCTACATAAACTGTGTTCAGGCCTTGTTCCCAAGCTTGGCATCGCCTCTGTTCCTCACAAGAACATACAATAGTATTTCTACTCCTGGGTTCAATGCATGCCCAAGACCAATCCTGACTGACTGAAACGGGGATTTTAAGTCATCCTGGTGCACTGTCTGGAACTGCTGAGTCAGCCCCTTACAGGAGCTGTCCCTCCCCCAACCCCACCCATTTCTTTTATTGGATATCACCTCAGTCCTAAACTCCAGGCTCTTCCTGCCTATGTGAGTTAATTCTTTCCCTCAAGCTTCTGCAAGTGGCCCGTGTTTCTCTAGACACTCTCGATCCAAAGGGCTGGAGTCCCGCCCAGAAATCTCAGCCAGTGAGAGCAGTTCTGGTGCTATTTTCCTGCCTGGACTTGCCACTGGGACACTCTACCACCTCCAACGTGTGGCCCTCCTTGTTAATCTCTCTTAGGGATCCACAAATGCTGGACAATTGCTACAGCCTTCCAACTGTCCCCTTAGCAGTTCTGGGCCCCTCTAAGCAAATACCACTTGCAACAAGTTGTTCTTCTTTTTATTATCAGGCAGTCTTCTAAATTAGTTGAAACTAGGAGCCTTCCTTGAAGCAACTTCCAAAAATCTAGTAGTAAATGCAGATGCTGTATGATTTCTTTATCAGAAGTTTACTGTGCATGGATGGAATGCCTGGCCACTTTCCATTAGTGTTCTGACCACACCCTTTGGCCCTCTCTCTGCCACAGTGAGATGTGTCCTCTGGCTCTTGTGGTTGGTGGGTACACTTGCTGGGAGCTGCTGGTGAACTTGCTGTCTCTTTCCTAACGAGAGATGGTGCACCCATTCCCAAGAAGGTGCCCTCCTCCCCACCTCTATCAGCATGCATCAGTGCCTGGAGTGATGAGGTCTGTAGTCCTTGTTTCTCCTGGGCTGGGACATGTCTTTCTCTCTCTCCACAAGGTCTGGGTGATGGTAACACTGATTCATTTCTGTCAAGGCTGTGTTCATTGTGTAAGAGGCCCTTGGATTAGAGACAAAGATACTATTTTTAATTCCACCTTTGGAACTGACAATTTTGTCTTTAATGAGACCAAAATAGAACATATAGTAGGCACTCAGTAAAACTTCCTTCCCTCACGTCCACCTTTATAAGTGTGATCTGGGGTTTGGTGGTAATCAGGATAGTAAGTGGTTCCTTTTGCACTGTGAAGAACTAACTACATAATTTGGAGAGCCCAGTGCAAATGAAAGTGCAGGGCCCTTGTTTATAAAGCAAGGACAAGTGTCTTAGAGGCACTAAAATATAAAGCTTTTTTATTTCAGTCTCTCTCTTGATTTGTCATGGTGTTTTAAATGTGCTATTTAATGTTATTCTAAGTGATAAAAAATTTAAAATTTAAAATACCAGCATGAATTTTACCATTCATCTTCACATCATGCAATGCCACTTTTAAATGCAAATATAAGAGCTTTTAACTCATATGCAGAATCAGTGTAGTCATACAATTTGTATTTCATAGTTCGTATATGCATGTGTATTCTGTTGTTACCAGAACAGTGAAAACACTGCACAAAACAAACTCAGCTTTTTATTTTCACTTCTTGACGTTTGCACATTAGGAAGAACTTAAGGGAAAAGGAGCTAAGAGTTTCCCTACCTTTTCCTTTCCTGCTATGTCATCATTACAGCATAGTGGTTGGCTAACCGAGGGACGTGGTGATTTCTAGATCTCAGAACGTCATTGTCTTCTTTCTGCATTCAAAGCAGATTCCGGTTCAGATGACGAGAGGCCTCTCTAAGCCGCCAGTTTACTCAGCTGTAGATGCAGCGTGTCCACCTCGTGCTTGCTTAGAGTCCTGCTGAACTCCAATGCATGTAGACGTATCAGAATTCTGCGCTCGTAGGACATCACAAATGCCATATGTAAATGGGGTGGCAAGAAAAAGTGGCAGATATGCATGTTGTGTGTATCTCCTCTGCTCATGCTCCATTGTTCCAGCAGATTTCACTTACATATTAGAAGTTCAAAGATAAAATTATTAAAAATTTCAAGATGGCAACAGCAGAGCATTAAACCAAGCATAGGGTCCTTCGGAGCACAGGGCCCTGTGGCGTTGCATAGGTTAGGTACGCCCACGGAGCCTGAGCTTTGTGCATTCTCTCCAGACTCATTTCTCCTCCCTCAGAACACTCCGGTCACCCTTCTCGGCACAAGCAGAGTAGGCTGAATAGAAGTTACACAATCACATCTTCAAAGCAGCAGGGATCCCACTAGAGGGGAGAGGACAGGACCCAGGAACCTTCCCCTGGAGGCTGGACTAGAAGAAGGGGACTGAAACAGACCCAGGTGGAGTTATGGCTAGAAAAGGCACAACAGACAGGCAGAGCTGAGCATTTAAGGAAACACAGTTCAGTTCTGTCTACATTTACTGGGCAAGTTACCAAAGGACTAAGAGGGGCCCTGTGCTTTTGAAACAAAGGATCAGGTCCTCAGGGCTACTTGAGCCAGGCAACGGATTTGAAATTCATTTTGTAAGAAACGGGGAGCCACTGAAAAGCATAAAGAGAGGTAAAGAGGTTGATTTCTGTTTTGTAAAGATGACTTTGGCCACAATGCAGTAATTGGTGATGGGAAAACAAGGCAATAGGTGATTTTCCTAGAAAAGCATAAAAAAGAGTCAAGAACTGAGAAAGATGCTATAGTTATGATAGCTCATCTAGCCCTTGAAGGAATCTTGGGCTATTTTCCTTATTTCACCCATGTTCTTCCCACCCCTACCACTATGGCAGGTATCGTCCCATGTAATAGTAGGACTTCACTGTCCTCAGCCTCTAATGGACAGTGAATTCTCAGAGCCAGAGATGATGGCTGTTATTTCTACCTACCTCAGTGCCTTATGTAGTGACTAATGCAGTGACTAGTACTAGTAGCATCACATAAATGTTGGCAGAAGGGAAAACTATACCAGAAAGAAAAAAACAAGTTGGATTATCAAATGCCACATCTCAGAGCTAGTCATTGCTCCAGGAAAAGGGTTTCTGTATTCCCTAAGTTCCAAACACATGAAAACATGGGGGGTTGGGATTTATGAATTTTGAAATGCTGCTTGTTTACGTGAAACTGGACTTTCCTGGTACCACAATGAGACCCGGGGAATGGAGAACACTGTTCTAGGACATCACTGATCACACATTGCATTAAATATGGAAGATGAGCGGTTAACAGCTTCCACACTCTGTGGCCTAGCTCAGCAGTTTCCATCCCCACTGGATTTTAGAGTCACTTGGGGAAGGCTGGAAGTTCTCAGTACCTACTGAAAACCTACTGCATCGGAATTTGGAGGTGGTGGTGGGGATTTTTTAAAGCTTTTCCACATGATTCTGGTATTGCCGCTCTACAAATCGACATTTGGGAACCACTGCCATAGGGTGACAAACTGTTGAAGCTGTTTGTGTTTCTGAGATCCAACTCAATTCACACTAACAATCAATTTGAATTACATAAGTGTTATGCAGAACCTCTGACCAAATTCTCTTTCTGGGATCTAAAAAGGACTTCCTAACACTAGCGTGAAATTAAATGATTTTTCCTTATCTGGGGGAAAAACATGAAATTTTCAAACTGTGACTACTGAACAATTTGCACCATATGTATGCAGCTTTTTATAGATACATTTCACAACTCACAATGAATGAAACAGGTATTGGGATGCATATAATATAAGCAATCTCTGCCCAAATGTATATCTCTGCTATTTAATTTTGCTACTGAAATGCAGTTGAAACTGCCTCAGTGAAATGCTTTCTGATTAGATGCCATCACTGCCAAGTATTTTTGCTCCAAGAGCAGTTATAAAATGAATTAGAACAACTGCCCTCCTCTGAAGCACTGGCTGTTATGTGCAAAACCCTCTCTGTCCCACAAACTAATTCTACCTACCCCTCCACAGCAAAAAGATGGAAGGTGCTTGTGGTCAACTTTGGCTATCCCGAAACTTCCACTTCACAGTATATATTTTTAAAGAACCTAAAATATTGGGCCTAACACAGAAAGGACTTCCAAATAATTATTGACCAGTCCCTAAAGAAACATCTTACACAGGCCCAGTCTCAGGCCCTCAAGATATCTAGGCCTGTTCAGGCCAAGCTCACACATGGCTTCTGTCCCCTGCCATCCCTTTCTTTGGGAAACTATGCTACTCTGTGTGATTCTGGTGAGGCTGTCAATCCAAGCATCTCATCCTCTCCACCACAAGGATAGAAATGAGTCTTCTGCTGGAAACTGAGCCCTCCCACCTGCTGCATGAGTTACCATATACACAAAGCAGGCTATTGTAGAAAATGCAGAGAATACTCAAAGGTTGAAAAATACACTAGCTGCACTTCTCAGAGAGAATCATTTACCGTGTATCCCTCATTTATAGTGCATCCCTCTCAACGCACACACACACACAAACACAGATTCACACACACAAGCACACAGTTGAATACAGTGTTTTGAAATTCACTTTTTTCACTTAACAATACATCTTGAGCATTTTCCCATGTGGTGAAATATTCTGGAACTTGTTATTTATTATCTGCAACAGTATGCTTTTATATACAAGGGTGAGCAAAAGTAGGTTTACAGTTGTTCACATGGAAAAAGACATGCAAGTTATGATGATTACTATTGCTTTATCCGTGTTTTGCATACTCACAACTGTAAACCTACTCTTGCCCACACCATAGTTGTTCCACCCGCTCTCTACCATTTCACGTTTGCATTATTTCTAACTTTTCACTATTATAAAAATGCTCTGATTACTCTTTCTGCTTGAACTTCATTGCAAATCCTGACTTACCTGACACAAGGCACTAACCTTGGTCACTTACCATTTTGCAAAACTGAATTTCAAATCCTTTCTGGAGAGCCAACCCCTATAGTCATTTGAAGGGAAGGAGAGTTTCAATCAAGCTTAATCAACTCCCTAATGTCTCCTTCAGTAGAATAAAAGGAAATCATAACATTCTTGTAGAAGAAAGAGAACCCTGGCTTTTATTAGAGTGAGAGCAAGTATAGGTGTAAAGAAAAGGGGTATAACAAATTACAATATGTGCATATTTCCTTTTACTTTTAATAAAGGACACCTTTGGTATATTTTGGAATAGAAGAGCCAGCCTTCTGTGTTCGAGCTACATTTAACCTAAGATTAATCTCCTTTCTGTTGAGTTCTCTGAATTCTCCTGCATCTGACCCATGCTCTCTCTGGGCTGTGCAAGGGTACCATCTTGTGGCTGACACAAAAGATAATCAGAAGACACATGGCTTTCTAGTGTGAGGCTATGAGAAGTACCAACGAAGTACGACTGCGAGTGCCTCTTTAAGGGAATGTTTGCTTCTACGTTAATAGAATGTATACACCATTGTTTATTAGCTTTTTAAAAAATGTGTGCATACAAAACAAATGCTCAGAGAGTTTCCTGTCCCCAACTGATAACATTCTGGCATGAATGGAAAAACTTCAGAACCCTCTAAAATACTAATACTTAAGAGAAAAAAGATGACCATTTGAGTATTTAGCTATCCCCTTGTGACAATAAGGCATTCACAAGAACTCAGGAGCAGTGAGAAGATCACGAGAGCAAGTGTTAGAGTAACCAGGTTCCAGACCCAGCTGCGGGAGTTTCAGTGACCTTGGGCCACTTAGCTTCTCAGTCTCAGATTTTTTATCTGGAAAAGGGAGAGAGTACCTGAGCTACGGGTATCACAGGGATGCTGAAGTCACATATAGGAAAGGTGCTGAAATATGCTAAAGCACCAGTCAGAATATAAAGCCTAATTATTGTTGTTCACAACAGCTGAATCAGCAATCTGGATTGTTTTTTAATTGTTTAGCCTGGCTCCTTATATATGATCTTAGTGGAGGGAGATACTGTCCCTGAAGGTGGGGCAAAGGGCTCATCTTAGGCAAAAATGTTGGGAGGGAAAAGAATCAACAGAGAAAGGTTCAGAAAGAAATATTAACCCATTATCTTAAGTGTCAATCATTTAAGCATTAGGTGGATCCAAGGAAAACTTCCAGAGGCTGAAGATACTTTTTTTAGGTAAAGCCTTTGACAAAGCAATAGATCACAATGTCGGGTTTAAAATGTTGGACCTGCATGCTCTTTTTCTAAGCAAAAAAGCAACAGAAAAAAATCAGAAAAGAAAAGACCAACCTAGTATTTCTCTCCCCTTATAATTAAACTTCATAAGCCAAAGTTCCAATGCAAAACTGAAAGATGAGAAAACTTGGCTTTTGTAAGCCAGCTGCAGCAAATGACAAGAGGACTCATGTAATTGGTTTGTTTAGTCCTAATATGCCAAAGAGTATGGATGTAAATATACAACTTAAAAAGAGGAAATATAACCTTTAAGCTATATGAAAAAGAAAGTTCAACCTTTTGTCATCAAATAAACACAATTTAAAAACTATTAGATACTATTTCTGAAAAATCTATCAGATATGAAGAATAGTTTTGTTTGGTTTTGTGGAGTTTTTTGGTTAATTCTCATCTGAGGACATTTTTTCCATTGATTTTTTAGAGAGTGGAAAGGAAGAAGGGAGAGAGGGGTGGAGAGAGAGAGAGATGGAGAGAGAGAAAGAGAGAGGGAGAAACATTTATGTGAGAGAGACACATCAATTGGCTGACTCCCGCACATGCCTGACTGGGGCTGGGGATCGAACCCGCAACCCAGGTACACGCCCTTGTCAGGGAATCAAACCTGTGATCCTTCAGTGTGTGGGCTGATGCTCTACCCACCGAGCACACCAGCCAGGAACTCATGAGTATGTCAACATCAGATCTGAAGAATAGTTTTAATGAGAATATGCAATGTTGGAAAAGCTGTGCAGAGTCACTCATGAATTCCTGGTAGAAGAGTATACAGGTACAAATTTCTGGAAAGCAATTTGGTCATGTGCATCAAGATGCTTACAAATGTGAATGTTCTTTGAGCCATTAATAACACTTCTGGAGTCTGACATAAGAATACAGGCTCTGAGCAGGTCGCCTGAAACCGTCTCCCAGCCCCACCACTCCCTAGCCGAACAAGTGGGCAGGAAATCGCCTAACGTCTTCGTGCCTCAGACTCCTCATCCATAAAGGGCGGCAATAATGTTACCCACTTCACAAAGCAGTGTAAATGTAAGCCATCTAGAAGATGGTATTAATATCATTGTTGTTATTTTCATTATTAGAAGAATGTAGCAATAATCTGGAAGTTATATTCATTTAGGAAATACATACTGAGCAGTATTTTTGGTTGGGCAAAGGGGAAAACAAAACAGTCATGGTGTCTGAGGTAAGGAGCTCACATGTAGTTGTAAAAAAAAATGCTCTTAGATGTTCACCTCAATGATTGGAAATGACATCAATATTCAAAAATACATGTCTATAAAGCAAAATATTGTACAGCATACTGTGGATTACTCTACAGTTAGTAAAATTTAAGTTTAAGAGGCTTAATTTCTTCACCTGGTAAATGGGGATACCACAGAGTCATTAAGATCAGAACAGTCATGAATATGTGAGAGCTTTCAAAAGAGTAAAGTAATACACAAATGCTATTATTATTATTATTTGTTAGGATCTGTAGAAGGTTGATTACAAAAATAATTTCAATGAACATTTACTATGTGGCAGGTACTGTACACATATTACCTCATTTAATTCCCAATCAGAGTTGCCAGGTTTAGAAAATAAAAATACCAAAAAAATCCCACAAAAAAAGTTAAATTTGAATTTTAGAAAACAATAAATAAATTTTTAATATAACTATTTGCAAAATGTAATTATTCACTGTTTATCTGAAATATTTAAAATGTATTTATATTGAAAACTTGTTATTTAGTTGTTTATTTTAAATTAATATTTAACTGGCATCCTGTATTTTATCTAGCAATCCTACATCAATTCTATGAAGTGGATACAATAATTATATATGAGAGATAGAGACAAAGAAGGGGGGAGAGAGAGAGGAGAGAGCGAGAGAGCAGAGACAGATTTAATCTGGTTGGAGCAACAGGAGGTCACCCACCACTCCTCCTATGGAACACACAGAGGAGGAAGCGTTAGATCAAGAGGCAGAATGAGAAAGCCAAATATTATTTCCAGGTTCTCACTGACGAGTTACTGTTATTTAAAATGTTATCATTTCTCAGAATACATTAAGCCCAAATTCAAATACTCAAGATAAAAACATCTTGCAAAACCAAATCTGACTGACTTTGGAATTCCCAGCCATTTTGGAATGTTGACAACAGCGGTCCCTTCTCTCAGTGCAAATTATCTAGAGATGGGCGAGCAAACATGTAAATACTTATAAGCTGTTTGGGGCTGATGACATTTCAGGGCCTGGGACCTAAACCTAGAGTTGCCTCATTTCCATTGGACAGTTTTCTGCTATTGCAGTGGACCTTGAAATTATCATGACTGTTTGCCTCGCTTCGGTGTGCACCATCCCTCCCCATCCGCAATCAGCACCACTCAGGGAATAAACTGTTAATTCACATTGGCCCTGGTGATGAGAGAGGTATTTTCAAGCATCTTTTTTTACTCTTGGAGAAAAGAGATCACTTGATTTTTGCAAAAGGTGGGTACAAAAAAAGGGTCGTTATTCAATTTTTGTCAAGGTGTTTAGCAAAGGTTGGAAGCGTGTGTGTGTGTGTGTGTGTGTGTCTGTGTGTGTGTCTGTGTGTGTGTGTCTGTGTGTGTGTCTGTGTCTGTGTGTGTGTGTCTTTTAGCACAGATACCAATCCCAAAAAAAAACGTCCACATAGGGAGAGGACACAGTAAAAGACTCCCAGGAGGCCTGTATTCCAATCTCAGCTCTACAATTAAATAGCTGGGTGACCTTCCCTATTATTCCCTTACTCTCTAAGCCTGTTTTCACCATCTGTAGTCTCACATCAATATCTGCTCTTTACCACAGGACTGTTTTGGGGACAAGGTTTTAAACCTAGAAGGCATCTTTGCTGTATGCTACTAGGAGAAGAAATATTATAACTGATTCAAAGTGAAATTATTTCAAAAACAGCAGGGTAAACTTCAAATCATTACTGCCCATTTCGGATGTCCGATGATAAGACAGTATTCTGTTAAAGACAACGATACTTTCAAAACCACAAAGGAGGTGAGAAGAAAATGTCAGAGCTGAAGACAAAGGTGTCTATCAATGCATCTCACACTTTCATGTGATCAGTACCGTCCAAGGAACTTGTTAAACATACAAATTTCTGGGGCATACACCAGAGATCATTAATCAGTAGGACTGGAGTTGGCCAAGGAATCTGCATATTTAATAAGCTCCCTGGGTGATTAAAAACAGATGGTCCATTTAGGACACCTGGAGAAACACTGGTCATTACCAATCAAATATAAATATATAGTTAAGACTTTTAAAGACATGGAAGTAAAATCAAACTGGTCGAAAGCAGAAAGTGGACTTGATTTAATGTAAAGTCTAGGACAGGAGAGGCAAAACCCTCCCAAGAGTAGGACAAGGAGAGAGGATTCACAGCAATGTCTGACCTCCCAAAATGCCTGTAAGGCTGATCTACAGTTGGTGAAGATGATGGATGAAAGTGAACAGAGTCAAATCTAAATTGGGAGGAAAACACAGGAAGAAAGACAAAAATAACCACAGAATAAACAGTCATTGGGATGGTAGGATTGTGGAGGTCTACAAAGATGGGAGAGATTCAGGAAAGTCACTGTTCAGAGGGAGAAAATGTATTCATCAAAAAGGACAGTAGAACCAAGTGAGTGAGAAAACAGTAAAAATATGAGTGTTCTTATATTTATAAGAAAATGTGGAAAGTTTGTTGGTGGGAAAGAAATAAAACATTTTCAATGTGAAATTATCTTTTAAAGCTATTCTACAAGAACTTTAAAATAGATTACAATGTACTTTGAAAAGTATAAAGAATAAATCATAAGGTTATTACATGCAGTATTTTCTGTGACTATCAAATTCATTTACTGTCTGCCTGGCCTGGAAGCCAGTTAAGGAGAGCTGTATGGCACTATCATTGGATCCCCAGTGCTTACCACGGTGTCTGGCATATAATAGGCACTAACTGGATGGATGGATGGATGGATGGATGGATGGATGGATGGATGGATGGATGGATGGATGGATGGACGGATGGTGAATGGGTGGATGGATGAATGGATGGATGGTGGGTGGATGGGTGGATGGATGGTTGGGTGGGTAAGTGAATGGGTGGGTGAATCAGAATAACACGGGAAAAGCTAAGGGAAGAGCTGCATATTCACACAGTATTCATCAAACTTCACAAGCTTCATTCTTTACTTCTCTTACTTTTTTTGGACTGAACTACTAAGTGGTTGTCACAAGACTCGGGCATATTTCAGTATTAATGCCTGCTGACAGTCACACATGAACCTCTGACTGACACTTATGTTTATTTGTCTTCCTGAAAGAACTACATCGTTTTTTTTTGGAGGAGGGGGGTTAATCCTCACCTGAGGATATTTTTTCCATTGATTTTTAGAGAGAGTGGAAGGGAGAGAAGGGGAGAGAGAGAGACAGGCATCTATGTGAGAGAGATACATCGATTGGTTGCCTCCTGCACACACCCAACTGGGGCTGGGGATGGAAACCTGCCACCCAGGTACATGCCCTTGACCAGGAATTGAACCCACAACCCTTTGGTGCTCAGGCGGATGCTCTACCCACTGAGCAAGACCGGCCAGGGGAAGGAACTACATTTTAACTCATTTTACTTGGTGTACCAGTTATCTACCTGTTGATCCACCTTCTTCCATCTTTTCTGTATCACTGGGGCTTAGAACCTACAAACTACATTTCCCAGGCTACCTCACTAGCTGGATTCCTGTTAAATCCCTGCAAGAGAAAGGACCATTATTTCTTTCTCAGACTCTTTTGCTTTTGCTGGTGTTCCTGGAAGTAGCTGCATCCTGTCAGTGATCCCAGCTTCTGCTATAACTGCCCTTCTTTGGTTGTCCCAGCACTGGCCAGGGAGACCATCCTCTCTGTAGTCCTAGCAGTGGCTAGATAAACCCCTAGAGTCCTGCCCTTGAGCTTTGATAACAATTCCTCTTCCCTTTCATTCCCCCAGTCGCTACAGCTGGTAGTTCTCCCAACAGATACTAACCTCTGTACCTCTTTCTCCTTTTGCTTAAGCTCCCTTGCTTTTTCTCCTTGGCTCTTCCATTCCCTCCCAACACCCGTAAGATGAAGGCTTGTATTAGAGTCCCTCCATTTGAAACAGAAGTGATTTCTGTTTTTTCTGACCATACTCTAACTCAGACACTTGGTAAAATCAGGGGAAATATGATTACATTAGGTGTTGAAAGCATAGGTCAGAGAACATTTTGTTTGTTCTGCAAGAATCCAGAATAGAAATTGAAGTAAAATTGGATAATTAGATATTAATAAATAGCATTTGTAAGGAATAAAATTCCTTCCTCCATCCTGGAATATCTCCTTGCTTATATTACCTTATTTTTTTTTTAACTTCTGCTTTTTTTTTACAGATTTACAAGAATCTCTGCCTCATGAAGCCTCTCTGAGTACCCCACTTACTCCAAATTCTTTTCAATCTCTCATAACTTGAGTATTTATCCAGGTATGTTAACAATCAGTCTTCCCCTGAATCACTCCCAAACCTGAGTGATCATCAGAATTCTCATAAAAAATATACCCTACTCCCACTCTTAACCTCCTGAATCAGAATTTCTGGAGTGAGGCTTGGGGCAGGAGATGAAGTAGAGAATATATATATATGTTTATATTCCTCAGTTAACCCCTCAAGATCAGTGCCCTTCTATTTCTTATGTAGCTCTTTTACTGTGTCTACAGCTTTTTATGCAGACACAATAAAAATTTGTCCATTTTTTCAATGATTTTTTTTACCAATCCATTTATTTTGATTTTTATTGAATTTATTGGGGTGACACTGGTTAATAAAACCATACAGGTTTCAAGTGTACAATTCCATAACCACATCATCTGCATACTGCATCATTTTTCCAATGAATTGACTGAGTGAAAATTCCCAAGAAGACCAGGTGGTGTCACTACTGCCTAATTAATATTTCTGGCCCAATGAAAAGCATCTCACTTAGCAAAAATCGACTTTCCCTGGACTCATTGATTCTATATTTAAATCCATCTTTCCACCGATTTTCTTTCCTAAGAGAGAATTCCATAAACCTTGCCAAGAAAACACAGCAAAACGTTAACAGTGCAAATAACTTGGGTTCTCTGAAAGGAAATGATGGCCTGCCCTGAGGCTGCCAGGCTTCTTTAAATAAGCGAGAACTAAAAAGAACCTAAGCCTCTCCTTGGCCCAAGGCCTGAGATTTCATTGCATTTAGTTCTTGGCATTAGCATTCCAAAGAGCAAGCTTAAAAAACAAATGCTTAACAAGCTTGCAAGTAAAATTAAACTCCAAACAGACTGCATTTTTATTCACCTTTTGCAACCCCATTAGTTTTCAATAACATTTACAGTTGTTATTTGAAAATTTAATTTTCCTTTTATGTCATCTACATTAATGTTATTGATTTACATTATTCCTGATTCCTGGATGAGCAAATCAATGTAGGTTTACCATATTTACTACGGGATTTCTAAGGCAATATAGAGCCCTCACCTATGACAGAAACTGTTTAGTAATTGCTTCTAATTACTAACAGGTTGAGAACAACATGCTTTCCAAAAGCAAGCACAGACCTGGCTATATTTTAACATTCCTGAATTCCAATTCTCCAGTTGCATTAAAACTCCATTATGATGTTTAAAAGTAAATGAACTCTAGATTTATAGGTCCAGAAAGGTTCTTCAGAGGTCCCCTATAGCCCTTCTTAGGTAACACCATGCCTCTATCTTCTTCATTTGGGCATCTACCTCTAGGAAAGTAGATTTCCATGATAATCAGCCCCCTCTCCATATTGACTGACCACAAAATTATTGTGTTCAAAGGCTTACTTTGTCATGAAAAGGGAAGTATTCAATGGTAAACAGATGCCCCTCCCTCCTTAACCTCTGTTAGCTGGGTAGTCCTAGAAAGACCTGAATCCCTGATCACCCTTTGGTTCCTCTCATTCAAGACTTACCCCCTAAAAATCCACTAAACTATCCCAGCTTTCCCAGTGAACATCCAGCCTTTACTAATATTTTACAATAATCCACTGGAAAAGTTTGTGTGTCCTTGGTTGACAATCAGTCATTTCACTTACAGGGGATCAAGCTAGTCCCATCTGTTCCCCACTTAGTACTAAAGAAGCGATGGTCTTTTTTGCCCAGGTTGTCCAGTATGTTGGCAGATAGTTGTTCATAGTGTTTTCTTACAATCCTTTGTATTTCTGTGATGTCAGTTGTTACTTCGCCTCTTTCGTTTCTGATTTTGTTTATTTCAGTTCCTCTCTCTTTGTTTTTCTTGATGAGTCTGGCTAAAGTTTCATCAATCCTGTTTATATCTTTTCAGAGAACCAGCTCTTGGTTTCTGTGATCTTTTGTACTCTTTTTGTTAGTTTCTATGTCATTCATTTCCACTCTGAGCTTTGTTTCCTTCCTTCTACTTACTCTATGGCTTCACAGGTGAGTTTTACAAAACATTCAAAGAACTAACACCTATCCTCTTGAAATTGTTCCAAAAAATTCAAGAGAGAGGAAAACTTTGAAGCTCTTTTTACGAGGCCACGTTATCCTAATTCCAAAACCAAATAAAGACACCTACAAAGAAAGAAAATTATAGGCCAATACCCCTGATGAACATAGATGCTGACATCCTCAACAAAACATTGGCAAATCAGACCTAACAATACATTAAAAAGATCATACACCATGACCAGGTGGGATTTATTCCTGGGATGCAAGGCTGGTACAATATTTGTGAATCAATAAATGTGATACATCACATAAACAAAATAAAGAATAAAAATCACATGATCATATCAATAAACACAGAAAAGGCATTCGACAAAATGCAGCACCCATTTTAGATAAAAACTTTCAGCAAAGTGGGACTAGAAGGATCATACCTCAATATAATAAAGCCCACATATGACAGGTACATGCAAAAAAATGAAACTAGACCAACAACTTACACATAAGAATAAACTCAAAAAGGATAAAAGACTTAAATGTAAGTCGTGAAACCATAAAAATCCTAGAAAACATAGGCAGTAAAATCTCAGACATCTAATGTGGCAGAATTTTTCGCTGATACATCTCCTAGGGCAAGAGAAACAAAAGAGAAAAACAAACGGGACTACATCAAACTAAAAAGCTTCTGCACAGCAAAAGAAACCATCATCAAAATGAAATGGGAAACTACTATATGGAAGAACAAATTCACCAATGATCCATCTCCCAGCTTCCCGTATGTCCAAAAGCTAGGCAATGAACTAACCGCCTTTCTTTTAGAGAAGTTTATAACATCAGCTATAAATATCTATAGACTTACATGTCTCCACGCCCCCCACACCTGACCCCTTATCCCTCACTCCTATCCATTCCACCTCCACCCTCCTGACACAACGCCGGTGTCCAAAATGTATCATATAATAGACTTTCCATTCCTCGACATCCAAATTGGGAACCTGAGCCTTAGTCAAGTTGTTGCTGCACAACATTGGGTTATAACTGTCATCATCACAATTTTGAGTCACTTGTACGTTCAGTTGCTCCAGTTTCATGATGTTGCCCTGCAGAAGACCAGAAACCAAGGGCAGATGCGTCAGCCTTTTAGAAAATGCTTATAAAATGATGATGCAACATGAGCTTTTTGAAGTGTGACTCCAATTTCTAAATAAAGGAAAATCTCCTGACACACATCAGGGACAGTTTATAGTACCCATCGAACTGACAGCAGCTAGGGTATGATTTGTTGTCATTGGACAGTAAGCAGCACTGTTTCTGAAGCCCCTTGCATTCCCTGTACTTAGTTTCCCCTCAGCTTCCCTCTGCAAATAAAAGTTTCAGGGATTTCCAAAAACCCAAAGATAGATGAAGTTGCTACCTGATATTCAATAGCTGCATTTTCCAAGCCACATAGATGACCGACTCCTTCATGGACTTCAGACCTGGCTGAGTATTCCACAAAATGCAGTTACTTTTCCTGGCCCGCAAGGCTCACCTCCTTCCCAAGCCCATCCACACAGCCCCACCATTTTTCAATCTCCTGTAACACTTACCATTTGTACCACTCACTGACCACATAAAGCGCTTCAGGATACAAAAGAAACCTTAAGATTATCCACCACTATTCCCATCTAATGCTGGCATCTTTCCTGCCTCGCCACTTAGGAACCAACTAGTGATAAACCACCCCTGAGCAAGAGAAATCGACTCCTTCCTTACATGCTTTATTATAATTTATCTCTTTATTATTTATAATAACACATATTTACAGTAGAGAATTACAAGAAAAAAACAGAGAAAGAATAAAAATAAAATCTCCCCACAATCACCGTACTCAGAAGGAATTTTGGTTAGGGAACAGTATTAGAGTGTTATCTCATTACAATAATAAAAATTATGTATATAAATATATATTACAGGACCATCATAAACATTCTTGTGGCTAAAGCTTTGTGTGCAGCCATGAATATTTTTAAGATAAATTCTTAGAAACACAACCAATCAAAAATTTCAAGTTGTCTAATAATAACACAACATATTATTAATGACAAGTATTCCTGGGGCACTCTGTACATCAGGTTCTCTATCAAGTACTTTATATTCAGAACAATGTCAAGATATTCTCATTTTTAAAATGAAGAAGCTGAGGTTTGGAAAGGTAACTGAGTTCTCTCAGAAAATATGCTAGAATATGGCAGATCAGGGATTCCAACTCAGGTCTATTTCTACAAACCATGCTCCTTCCATTACACTCATAAAGGAGAACTCCCTTACTGTGCTACAATAAATAAATGACTAGTGTTTTTCAAAAACAACTCAAGTTCAGTGACCCAAAGGATGCCACATTGGAAGGAGATGTAAAAGTTCAATCCTCATCTGACAGGTGAGTCATTGCCTCAACATTCCCTACAAGGATCACTTAACTTTTATTTAGTTACCCTTCAAGACAACAAACTTTCTCTCTTCCTAGACATTTCACCTTTGAACTATTCTAACAGTTAGAAAATTCATTTTTATTCTGAATTGAAAATTATCTCCTTTTAGCTGCCAACCATCAAGAGCTAGGTCTCACAAAGATATTATCCTATCTTCCTTCCATGTGTCATCTACTCCCCTGCTCTATCTGGGTCTTTTATTAGCCCAGGGTTCCTTTAGCTAGTCTTCCTACCTTAGACCACTGAGCCTCCTCACCACTGAGGAGACTTCTGCTGACCATGCTCCAGTATGTATATCTTTCAACAAGGCCAGGCACCAACTGAGACATCAGAAGGAACATGAATGCATTGAGACCAAGGAGTGTGATCCAGAGCAAGTCTTACTCTAGACCTACCCTAACAACACCCATAACCAAGCCCTGACAAGATCCTCAGAGGAGAGTGTAGAAGTTGAGTCGTGCCCCTGAAACCATAAAACTCCTAGAAGAAAACACAGGTGGTAAGCTCCCTGACATCAGTCTTGGCGATAATTTTTTTGGATATGACTCCAAAATAAAGGCAACAAAAGCAAAAATAAACTAGTGGGACTACATCAGAGTAAAAAGTTGCACAGCAAAGGAAAGAACAAAAAAAGGCAACCTACAGAATGGGAGCAAATATCTGCAAATCATATATCCGATAAGGGGTTATTATACAAAATACATATTTCAAAACATCATACAATTCAACAGCAAAAAAACAAGCAACCCAATTAAAAAATAGACAGGGGATCTGAATGGACATTTTTCCAAAGAAGACATACAGATGGCCAACGGGCACATGGAAAGAGGCTCTACAACACTAATCGTTAGGGCAATTCACATCCAAACCACAGTCGCTTGTCCAAAGCTGCACACCTAATGAAGAGCGGAGCTGAGATCCAAACCCAAAGCTGATTACAAAATCTGTTCTCCTAACAACTATGCTACCCCGCCTCCCTCTAGGTTGCTCTTTGGCGACGTATCTTCCCTTTGGAGGAAGCCCTGGGTTCCCTCGTATGTAAAAGCTGGGGGTGGCATGGTCCAGAGCCCAGAGCCCACGGGCTGTGCGGGAAGACGACTTGCCTTTCTGGGGCTGCCACAGCGCACAGGCCACCTCAGACTTCCAAAGGCTGCTGCAACTCAAAAGCCTCCTATCAAATATGTCCTTTAGAGTTTGCATTTCCAAAGGCTCTTTGCACCTTGAACTAATCAAAGATTTCGAGCTCAAAGCAAGGATCTAAATAAACAGTAAGCAGCTGCTTATACCTCTTGGTCACAGCCACCGGCAGCGCGCTGACTTCTTCCCGGGACAACGCACCACAGGGGCGCCTGCGTCTGAGGACAGTGCGCAGCCCGCGGCCCGCGCCGCCTGGGGCTTGGGGTCCAGCAGCCGGGCCCGGCGTCCTCACGGGGACCCCCAGGAGCGCGCAGCGCCTCAGGGAGATCAGCCACAGCAGGGCGGCGGGCTCGCGGGGGGCCGCCAAGGAGGAGGGGCCCTGTGAGAACGTGCGGGGCGTGCGCGCCCCCGTCCGCGGGGTGACCCTGCGCGCCGACGCCACGCAGATCACCCAGGGCGCGGCCGGCCCGCCGGCGCCTGGCGCCCACCGGGCTCGTGGACATCCAGCGTCTGCAACAAGAGGTTGGTGGCGCCTGCGGCGTCCTGCACTGGAAGCGGGGCCACGTCCTGGCAGAGTTCCAGGGGGCCAGCACCCCAGGGTGGTGAAGGCCTGCCTGCCTGTCCGCGGGCCCTGCGCCCCTGGGGCCTGTCTAACCGCTGGTCCATGCTGCCTGAGACCCTTGACCCCAGCGGTCCCCCCAGCCTGATGCAAAGTCCCGAAGGAAGGAACCCCAGCCCCGGGCAAATTCCCGGACAGACTGTAGGCGGCTCTCGGGGCAGCCACCTGCCCCTGGGGGACCCTGCGCGCACCTGTCCAGGCCCAGCCCACAACCCCCACAGCCGAGGGCCCTGGCCGGCCCCTCACGACACCTGGCGGGACTGCCCGAGCTTAGAGACGCTCCTCCCGACAGGTGTCTGGGGCCCGCAACGCAGCCTGAGCGTAGGGTGACGGCCTGCCTTTCAGCGCAGACTCTGAGATTTCAGAGGCAGCGGGAATGGCCTCGCTGCAGGGACTGACCAGGCCGGTGGGGGTGGGAAACGGGATGGGACAACCAGCACTTTTTTTCATTTATTCGAAAACTCACATGTCCAAAAATAATTTTTTTAAATAAAGGCATCAAGAGGTTTATTTGGGTAAATGGCCCATAGTGGACTTTCTTCCAGAAATGGGGAAGGAGCGAGCAAGTAGACTCTTCTCTGGAGAGAAACCGCGGGGCAGGAAATCTTGTGTCACCTTAAGTACCTCCAGCGGCTGCGGTGCCACTGGGAGAATGTGATAGGGTGCTGACTGACAGACACACAAGAAGGATGTCAGAGGTGGAGAGATAATAGAGAACACGGCGCGATAAGTGCAACGAGTGACGCCTGCAGGAGGCTCTGAGCGCAGGGAAGGGAGCGAGTGGCCCCGGGACGAGGGAGGACCGACTCGCGCATGCCACAGACATCCCCTGCACACTCACTGTGTGCTGCAGCCAGCCAGCGCCTGGGCAGATACACTTCCCAGCAGGCACGAACAGGGACGTTTCGGGCAGAGGGGGCCACCGGCATGTATAGATGCCTGAAGGATCGCGATGTGTTTGAAAAACTGTAAGACACCACATTGTGAAGAATTAAATTTAAAGGAGAGAAGCAGCACATGTGGCTGAAGTATGCAATAACTCATACTATATGTTGAGTGCAGTAATTCATAACATGCGGAAGGTGCAATAATTCATACTATGCGCAGGAAACAGCAGTAAGCTTTGTGTAGGTTCAAGCCCGCACACTGTTTATATCTATGAAGTGCTTGATAACAGTCATAAACTGCTAGTAGGGCTCACATGCTTATATCCATGGCGGTGCTTGTTCTTTCTGGCTTCAGCCTGTGACCCTCTTGAGGGGGTACCTTTCTCTCCTTCAGGCTGGAGGACCCTCAGCGGGTGGTGGCTCTTTCCCACCCAACAGCCCACCGAGGAACAGGACTGGTGCCATCAGATACAGCATGGCTGCCTCTCCTTGTGCTCACTTTCCCGTCTTCCTTGGATTCCGCTGGGAAAAGAGTTAGGTCATTTTTTTCCTGAAAAACTCATGTACAACCCAAAGCAGTGGAGAGTTGGGAGCAGACACAAAAATTGGGCCCTTTTTTAAAAAAACATTAACGTGTTTCAGAAGGAGAGCAAATCATCCATGTTTGAGGGCTTTTAGAAAGTATCTTCATGAAGGCTCACTCCCTTCCTAATTCTTCACGTTAAAAGAGCAGGGATTTTTACCAGCAGCAAGAGTTTGAAACAGCCTTGGTGTATTAGTGTCCTAGGGCTGCCATAACAAAAATACCATAAACTGGGTGGCTTAAAACAATGGAAACGTATTCTATCACAGTTCTGGAAGTTAGAAGTCTGAAATGCAGGTGTCAGCAGAATTGGTTCCTTCTGGAGACTCTGAGGGGGAATCTGTTCCAAACTGCTGTCCTAGATTCTGGTTGCCACTGGCCACCCTTGGCATTTCTTGGCTTACAGATGCATCCTTATAGTCTCTGCCTCCATCATCCATGCTGTTCTCTTGTATTATGACATTACCTTCTTAAAAGGACACCAGACCTATAGGATTCAGGTCCCTCCCTACTTTAGTATGACCTCATCTTAACTAATGCAATGACCCTATTTCCAAATAAGGTCACATTCTGAGGTACTGAGGGTTAGAATTTCAACATAGGTTTTGAAGGGACACGATTCGATCCATAATATTTGGGCAGTTGGAAAAGGCCAATCCTATCACAAGAACACGAGTCACACCTTTGTAGGAGGGGAACACAGGGCCAGCAGCACCCTGAGGTTGGAGGCAACTTTCTCTAAAATGAAAAAGGACACCAGTGGGGGTTCAGTGAGCATCAGGAGGAAGTGCAGGCTAAGGAGGATGCCAAGACAAAGAGAATAAGAGCAGCAGAGGGGATGGCTGCTCAGGGGGCTTTAGTGATGGGGTGTTGGCTAACGAGGCTGGAGATCTGTGGCTTGGGGATCAACTATCCTCGGTCCCCAGAAGTAACTCCAGTGCTTGTCTGGTGCACTTGGCTGTGTGGAGGCAGGCTTTTGCACTGAAGGAAGAAGAGTGCTTTAGATAGAGTCAGCTTAGAATTTGCTTTAGAAAAGTCTGGTGGTAACTAGCATGCATACGAGTAAAAATAAGCCTCTCATGGAGAAACAGGAGAGCACAGTGGTCAAAAGCTCAGGTTTGGTGTTGAACAACCCAAGATGAGACCAAATCTCTCTGTCATTTAACAATCAATCAATCTAAGCCTCAGTTTCCTCCTCTGTAAAATGGGGCAACCCTACCCCATAAATCAATTGTGGAGATTCCATGATGTAATGCATGTATAGCTCCCAGAACATGGCTTCGCATAGTAGATGCTCAATAAATGGCAGCCTTTTTATATTATAAAATAACTTTTATTTGCAATAATAGTACAAGGAATTCCTGTATACCTTTTACACAAATTCACCAGTTGCTTATATTTTCCCATTTTTCTCCATTTGTTATCCATGCATGTTTCTATAAATATATACATTTCTATTTCTAGCTATAATTTTTCTTTTCTACATTATTTGATAGCAAGTTTGGAGACACTGTGCCTCTTTATTAAATAATTCAGTGTGTATTTCATAAGAACAAGGAAATTTAACCTGATACAATACTACTATCCGCAGTCCATATTCTTTTTCTAATACTTTATTTTTTTTAGAGCAGTTTAGGTTTATAACAAAATTGAGAGGAAGGTTCAGAGTTCCCAAATACCCTTTGCCCCACACATGCATAGCCTCCCCTATTATCAACATCACTTGCCAGAATGGTACTTTATTTTTCACCAAGGACAAACCTACATTGATACAATAATCACCCAAAGTCCATAGCTGTCCTTACTTTTCACTTTTGGTGTTGTACATTCTATGTGCTTGGCAAATGTATAATGACATATATCCATCATTATAGTATCATACAAAATATTTTCACTGCCCTAAAAATCCTGTGTGCTATGCCTATTCATCTCTCCCCACCTCCACTCCTGGAAACCACTGACCTTTTTGTCTCCATGGTTTTGCCTTTTCCAATATGTCATATAGTTGAAATTATACCATATGTAGCCTTTTCAGATTAGCTTATTTCACTTAGTAATATGCATTTAAGTTTCCTTCATGTCTTCTCATGACTTGGTTGCTCATCTCTTTTTGGTGCTGAATATTATTCCATTTTCTGGGTGTACCACAGTTTATTTATCCATTCACGTACTGAAAGATACCTTGGTTGCCTCCAAGTTTTGGCATATATGAATAAAGCTACTATAACCATCCTTTTGCAGATTTTGTGTAGACATAAGTTTTCAACTCTTTTGGATAAATACAAAGGAGCATGATCACTGGATTGTATGGTAAGAGTATGCTTAGTTTCCTAAGAAACCACCAAACTGCCCTCCAAAGTGGCTGTACCATTTCATATTCCCGTCAACAATGTATGAGAGTGGGTATTACTCCACATCCTTGCCAGCATTTAGTGTTGTCAGTGTTCTGGATTTTGGCCACTCTAATAGGTACGTAGAAGTATCTCACTGTTGCCTTAATTTGCATTTCCCTGATGATATATAATGTGGAGTATCTTCCATGTACATTTTCCATCAATTATCTATAATCTCTTTTCTAACTATTTGACATTTCCCAGTCCATCTAATCCTATATCACAGTGTGTTGCATTAATTTTCATGTTTCTTTAGTTCTCTGGAACAGTTTCTTAGCCTTTCGCTGTGCTCTTTGGCCTTTATATTTATGAAGTGTACAGACCAGTTATGTTGTAGACTGTCCCATAGATTGGGTTTGCCTTATGTTTCTTCATGATTAGATTCAGGTTATTCATTTTTGTCAGGAAAACCAAAGAAGTAATGTTGTGTACTCTTGGTACATCATATTAGGAGGCACATGATGTTAGTTCATCTGTTTTTAGTGGTTAACTGTGATCACTTAGTTAATAGTTTAGTGATTAACTTTGATCACTTAGTCTTTTTATCATTGCTATTGTTATTAAAAAATGTAATAGGGCCCGACCAGGCATGGCTCATCGGTTGAGCATTGACCTAGAATCCGGGAGACCTCGATTCGACTCCTGGTCAAAGCACATGCCCGGGTTGCGGGCTTGATCCCCAGTGGGGGGCATGCAGGAGGCAGCCGATCAGTGACTCTCTCATCACTGATGTTTCTGTCTCTCTCTTTCCCTCTCCCTTCCTCTCCCTGAAATCAATAAAGATATTTTTAAAAATGTAATAGGGGCTCTGTTTTAATATGACCTTCTTTTTACTGCCAATAAATCACTATGGTTCCTGTAACCTTCATGGATCAGTACACCTGAATTTGGATTTTCCACACTAATCACAGAGCAAACAAAACTGGAACAGAAAATGGTCTTTCTGGGTGAGCCAGTAGGAGGTAGAACTTGGGCTTGTTGAGCCTGGTTCCATTAAATGCACAATTCCAGGAAAATTGCTCTCCATTTTAAAACAATCTCTCCCATACTCTTCATTTATTTTTGGCTGAATTTATTGTGACTGCCCTTATCTACTCACCCTGACAACTCAGGATTCTTCTCAAGGAATGCATAAAACACAAGACCATTTGAGATGAGGTTTGGGACTTTCATATCTTTCTTTTAGGAAAGCTCAATGCAGTTGGTTTCATTGTTGTTGTTGTTAATCTTCACCTGAGAATATTTTTTCCATTGATTTTTTAAAGAGAGTGGAAGGGAGGGAGAGAGAGAGACATCAATGAGAAAGAAACACATCAGTTGGTTGCCTCCTGCACGGGCCCCGACCGGGGCTGGGGATCAAACCTGCACCCCAGGTATGCGATGTGCCCTTGACAGGGAATCGAACCTGCCAAGGTCCAACACTCTAACCACTGAGCCAAATCAGCCAGGGCCAGTTAAATAATAATAATTATTATTATGTTATTATTTCAGAGTCCCTAACTCAAAGACTCAAAGACTTATCTGGGGCTGTTCTGAACCTTCAGTCTCTCAGGGAACACAGAGGTAGGCTTTGGGATCTGTGCTGAAAATATAGAAGAATTATTTATGGTAACAGTTTTTGAACAAGCAAAGGGAAACTATAACCTTCAAGCTTTAATTTGGTGGTACTGTGTGTCATTGAGTCGGTGGAAGGAAGAAGATTTACCTTAATTCAGATGAAATATATCTGAAAAGTAATTCATATTTATTCAAAAGGTCAGCTTAGTATCTCATGCCAGAGTTTTTCAGAAAAGGTAGTCCCCTGCATTCATTTGAGTTTCCTGAAGTAAACCTGATCATGCACATCTGACTATACATTTGTTTTTACAGAGCACAGACACACTTTCCATTCCTTTCACCACTAATGAGAAAAGATTATAACTCATATAGTTCTCCCTATAATGCAGCAATAGCAAAACACTGCCAAATATAGCCATGTCTAACTATTATGACTATCTTTAAGCTTGGGGACCATAGCTGCAATACTAGCACTATAATTAGCCGCTTAATCAGTCTGGATTAGGAAAACACACTGCTGAGTACTGTTCTTGCACTGAACATCCAGTAGATGACTAATTGCTAATTTAAAAATTCAGAACCATGACTCTGTAGAATCTCTATAACAGTATAAAATGCTAATTATTCATTAGGGATAAGATGGGCATCTAGTGCATGTCTCCAACCTACTAAAGGTTAATGTTGAGGACTTTATGCAGACCATGTTCATAAATTTACAAATTGTGCCCATGAATTTAAATCCTAGTAATTCAGCTTATTAAACTCCAGTTACATCTTTTCCCTTAAAAGGCAGTATTTTATAAGTAGAATATAATTGTGTTCATTGACTCGTGATTCCTTATACAGCTTCCAAAACAAGGTGAGCTGCACATGTAGACTGATTAATTTGGTAGGTGCTGACATGATTTTCTGTTTCCGCCTTCTTACTTATTACAATATTTCAGTGTGAATGTGTGACTGTTACAGAGATTTCAAACCACTTTCCTTCTCATGCTTCCAAAAGGCAGCCAGAGATATGCAGTGATGTCTGCTGCCCAAGCCCAGCTCTGACGCTCAGGCTAAAGAAAAAAGATCCCCACACAGCCCATGACTCACTTCCGTACTGATGCCCAGAAAGGTGACAGGTCTCCTCCCAAAATGGGCTGAGCCCACTCCAAACTGGTTCTTGGAGAGGCTTATATAGGAGACACATTATTAAGGATTGCTGCTACTTTCCAGCCGGCTCTCAACGACAGTCTGGCTAAATTCCAGCCCAGGTGATTGCCTTCCTATCTAAATTCCCCTACAATGTCAGTTTTTCAGGGGGAATTAGCATGAGTTTATTTGAGCCAAACTGATGACAATTCCTGGGAAACAAAATCTCAATGAAATAGGAAAATGCTCCTACAATTTTGATTTGATAAAGTATGATTATCTTTCCTAAGGCGCTTGATCCTAGAGGCAGTTGAATTAGTGGCAAGTCATTTGCAATAATGGGAAGAGCCATAGAGATATTTATTTATTCTGCAAGCACTTACTGTCTACTGCACACCAGTAACCATAAGTCCATGAAACTGAAAAGGCTCAGGTCTCCTTTCTCATGTCAGCTTCATCTTCACAGATGGCACCTTCACCTCTGTAGAAAATGATGGTGCTTCGCCAGGAAGGGGTGAGGTTCTTAATCATTAGAAAGAAATTTTATAATCCCTAAAATACCTATTTCAAATATTAGTACTGTTCATGGCCAGGAAGTTTTCATGTATTCTGATTTAGGGTTTCTCAACTTCAGTACTGTTGACATTTTGGACTGGATAATTCTTTGTTGTGAGGGCACATCTGTGCATTGTAGGATGTTCACCAGTTTCCGGGCCTCTACCCACTAGATGCCAATAGTATCCCCTGCCCCTGTCGAGACAACCAAAAAATACCTCCAGATATTGCCAAATATTCCTTGGGGGACAGAACTACTGATCTAACTTGAACTTGTTCTTTTACAGTTTGATGCCATGTTTTATTATTGTTTTTGTTTGCTATGGAGATAGAGAATAATTGGCCACCATTTTCTATTAAATAATATCAAGGGAAGCTGTTTTTACTTTTGTAAACAGATACAAACATTTCATCATCCTGGATTTCACTATTTTTAAGTGAATGACAGTAGTGTAACAATGGACTATTTCAATTTCTTATTTTCAAGATTCCTAGTTCCCCTTTTTTCCCCACTTTTTCATTATTTTCTTAGGTAGGAGTATCAAAGACCAATTTCTAGCTGGATTTAATTTTGAAGTCAGTGATTCTTAACCATTTTCATATGACCATTTGATATGCAGTTCAGTGAAAGCTAGGCAGCCTCTCCTTAGAAAGATATGCACATGCACATTCATATAATTTTGCACATAATTTTAGGAGATTCAAAACTACCACTTCTCCAAGCCCTTTCCTGGACTCCAGATTAAAATTCTACGATTTAAAAGTAGTGCCAATTCCCTGAGTTCTGGTTTTGTGAGGTTATAAAATAAAGCAAGCCTGAAAATGACTTTGCTCTCTTCTAGGTAAATGCTCCAGGCACTGTGAAGCTTTTCTCGAACATCCTATTATCATCTCCCTTGTCATTGTTGCCTCTGTGTTTTTGCCAACCCATTATTGCTCTTTGCTTTAATTACTGATATTGATAGCATAGAGCATATTACTCGACAATAGAAGATAGAATGTGTCCCACCCTCGCAGCTGTTGAAGAGAACCTTTGAGGCTAGTGTAACACTACTGTGAGCTGTCTGCTCATTCACCTCTTCAAGCCCTCTCCCCCTGCAAAGAAAGAAAGAGAGAGAGAGAGAGAGGGAGAGAGGGAGAGAGGGAGAGAGGGAGAGAGGGAGAGAGGGAGAGAGGGAGAGGGAGAGAGAGGAAGGAAGGAAGGGAGGAAGGGAGGAAGGGAGGAAGGAAGGGAGGGAGGAAGGAAGAAGAAAGAAAGGAAGGAAGGAAGAAAGAAAGAAAGGAAGGAAGGAAGAAAGAAAGAAAGAGCGGGCCTACACAAAAGCATTGGCAAGCAATCTAAAGGATTCCTTAGAAGGGATGAAGGAAAATAAGTATATTGTCAAACAAACAACTTCTATATATCTAAATAGACATTTCTCCAATGTGAGTCCCTATTTCTACAGTTCCCCCATTTAGGCTCTCTTTCTCTGGCTCACCTCACCTCCTATGCAGAGCAATTATGTTCTGCCCTCAAACCCAGATGCCCCACTCATCCTGGTGCACAGACAAAAAGACCTCAAAGTTAATGGGACTCTCCCTCCTGAGAAGGCAATTTAAGATCATCAATTGTTACTTCAACTTGTGATTTATCAGAGAATTTCTTTGAAACACAGAGTATTCTTCCCCAAAGGAATTCTCTTGCCATATGCTAAGAGACTAATCGTTTTTCCTTGGCATTACACCAGTAAGAGCTAGTATAAGTAAATGGTTATTTTCTACATCCTTGGCACTCAAAGTATACTCCCTGAGTCAGTAGAATTAACATTACCTGGGAGTTTGTTAGAAATGCAGAACCTCAGGCTCCCCCTTGATCTACTGAATCAGAACCTGCATTTTAACAATATCTCTAGGTGATCTGTGTGCAAACTGAAGTGTCCTCCATCACCATCTTGACATCCTTACTACCTAAGCTGAAGTTGCCTTGGTGTCCTGAAAAGCATCGCCTCCTTCCTCCTGAACCCTGAGCTCAGACTACAGAGTGGTTCTGTTGGGAGCAGAGATGGTGATCATGCTCTGTTAACTGTGCCTGGGAAAGGGGAGAGGGCACCTAATAGGACAGGACCATAGATGTTTGATGATTATTCACCTTACTAACTATATATAAGAAGTTTTCCTACAGACCCTGGGAAATTGGAAGATGTGCTGCATGGAGAAAAACAGAGCTGTAAAAAGATGAGACACCTTGGGCTTGGATCAGTCCATTGCTCAGAAAAGAAAATGCATTTTGAGAACAGACAAAGGACAGGATGCACTTTGATTTGGTTGCTGTGCCTGGAGCCTGATCCCCCTCCAGGACTTTGTCTCACCAATGCTGACTATTCTCAGGTTTCAGGAACTGGTGGAACTGGGTTTTAACACCATTGAAAATTAACTACCTTGTTATCGGACTTCAAGATCCTGGAAGGAGACACAGGGACCACAGACCCAGCAGCCATCCTCCCCCACCTTCCCCCTTGCATGCAGCCTGTCTTCCTTGTCCTTGTATAACCAGCCCCGGAATAAGGGGAGGGCAGAGCAGATTTTATGTGGACAAATCTCTCTGCTCTCCCATTTTGCCTGCAATAATGGAATAAATGCTTAAATATGATTCCACCATGTCTGTTTAATTGGCAACCCAGACCCATTGTGTCCGGTTTCAGTTCCATAGAAGGGACAGGCCAGTAGATCTCTCTCTAGCTAAAAGAGACTTCTTATCCACCCCCTTTACCCACCCCACACCCACTAACATCCTATGGACTTTGAAATGGTCGTTCAAGCTCTTAGATTCCTTTGATTGTCTTCTGTTCCCACCTCCACATATCTCATGCTTTGGCTGGTAGGCAGTGGCAGTGGTGATCAGATAATACAGGCATTTCAATACTAACCACCTCTTACAAGTAGTCTAATACGTGCCAGCTCTTTTATGTGTCTCATTTCATCGAGCCTCTTACAACAACCTTGAAAGTAGATAGTCTTATCCCATTTACAAATGAGGAAACTAAGGCTCAGGAAGATTAAATAACTTGTCCAAGTTCTCAAAATGGTCAGGAGGTAGGGGCAGGATCAAGCCCTGATCTGTCCTTTCCCTTGTACCATACTATCTTTCTTTTAGAACCACAACGCCATGTGTAATTAGTTGCCACATACACAGAATCTATTATATATATATACCAGAAAGAATTTTTTTTTCTTGAGACCTTGTCCCTTTCTTCAAGCAGCCCACATTTGGAGGCCGTCACTGACAACTGAATTGACAACATAGTGTGTAATATGTTATGTGCTACAATGGTGCTAAGTGTAGGATGCTCTGAGCACCCACAGGAGGGCATCTAAATCTAACTCATTGTTGGGTATGAGGTTAAGTTTACTTTGAGGCACAACACTCTAGTTGAAACCTATCAGAAAAGATGGAGAGAAGAGTATTTGAGCAGAAGAAACAGAAAGTGTGAAAGTCAGGAGAGACCATGTGCCTTGTTCAAAGAACAGAAAAAAATATGGTATGGCTAGAGCAGAATGGGGGAGGCTGAAGTAGAGTGGGGAGAAGGAAGGATGGGCAATGGGGTGGGAAAAGGCCCAGAGACAAGCAGGATTTCTGGGAGGGCATGAGAAAAATGATGGGGAAGAGTTACAAGGCAGTTGAAATAATAGGGATGAGAGATGATGGGGGCCTGAACTAGAATAATAGCAGGAAGGACAGAGAAGCAAAGGGTAGAGCTATTTAGGGTTTTAAGCTGAGTAGGGCTTGATTGATGGGGATGTTGGTGTGACAGAGATAGGGACATCAGGATGATGTCTTCAATTTTTGACTTAGGCAGGGATGTAGATATTAGTACCATATATTTGGATGTTATCAAAAAATATTCTTATAAATCATCTTCAAATTAAAATATGAATACAAATTTATTAATATACTTGTGGTTCAATTTGCCCTAGTCATGGTTACAGGAAGTGTTTTTAGTCATTTATTATAAGTGAACATGCTTACTTGTGTAACTGGATCATTATGGTACATACACAATGAAATTTATTGTCACAGCATGATGTCATAAACAAAGATCATTAGAGAGGAGAAACACTGAAGTCTCTAGTCATTTAAACAGAATTCTGCTTCTGGTTACAAACAGTCATTTGATTGGAGAATAAATTATTAAATATAGGTTAAAACAAGAGAGGAACAAATAATAAATCACAAACTATAAATATGAAAAAAGGGAAATGGTCATAAAACATAAAGATAGTAAAAGGAAAAAAATATTGGCCACAGGAAAAACAAACCCAGAAGCTGGTACAAGAGCATGCTTGTTTTTGGCTTGTTCTAATTTCAGGCATGACTACTGTAAGTTCCTTCATCCCCAAATGCCTGTAAATGATTTTCAGCACACATAAAAACAGGAGTAATTTCTTGAAAATCCCATGCAGCTTAATTCTGAAGGTCTAGGTTCTACATAAGCTAAATATTTATTTTTTCAGATATTAAGAGGAAGCTAGAATGACAGAGAAGCAGTGGCTTTTTCTCATTAGCACAGAGATAGAGAGAAAAGGCAATCTTATTTCTTTAGTTACAGTTGTGAGCCCAAATGTGAAAATAAAACATTAAGATTTCAGCCCAACTGGCATGGCTCAGTAGTTGAGCATCGATCTATAATCCAGGAGATAGCGGTTGGAATCCCGGTCAGGGCACATGCCCCGGTTGTGGGCTCCATCCCCAGCGGGGGGCGTGCAGGAGGCAACCGATCAGTGGCTCTCTCATCATTGATGTTTCTCTCTCCCTCTCCCTTCCTTTCTCTGAAATCTATAAAGACATATTTTTTAAAAACACATTAAGATTTCAAATTTGTATCGAAATTTATTAATATATTGAAATTATTATTGGAAAATAATAAGGATTTCACATGGATCAGTTATATTTTTGTTTGAATTAATTGTTCATTTTGCTTTGGCCCACCCCAAAGTTGTTTTAATTGGCATGCATCCTTCTTTGTCTTGCGTTGAGAAGGATGCTATAGAAATAACTGTTAAACTGGCTGTTTCAGTCATCATGGGATGTCATTATAAACACTGACCTTCCACTACTCAGTATTAATTTTATCGGTACTCCTTGGGAAAACTTTGCTCATGTTTAACTGCCCGAAAAACTTCTTCTCCTGAGTCAATGTAATAGGTTTTATCCTACAGATAAGATGAATCTTTAGCTAACCAAGTTTCTCTTTCTTTTAGTCTTGGCCAGCAGGAAGGTCAACGCAGACTTCTGTGGCCCAGTAGTAGTCATTATGTGGGGCATAATTCTTATGAATGCTTCAGGTTTTTTCTTCAATTGTGTTTGAGCCAAAAAAAGTTACACATTCCTTGTTTATAGCCCTCATACAATTGTAAGAACCAAAACAAGTATACCAAATGTAATGCAAATAAGATGATAAAACTAGTGCAATTCATTTTAATGGCATTAGTAAACATGACGGATGAAGCAATAATGTCAAACTGATCACTACTCAGTGTTCTCTTGAGCCCCACGCCTATTATTATGGTGAGTGATGTGATGACTCAGATCTCTCACTGGTTTTCTCTGTTTAAATTACTGTGAAACGTTCATTCGTTTGGTGTGTTGTAAGGACATTGGGCTTCATTTGGTGCAAGCATATCATTTAGGTTTTAGGACCATCTCTGTGCTTTTCTCATTGGTCCTCATGACCATCCAACTCTAAACATAAACACAATCCCAAGGATAAAAATCTCACAGCCAGTACTTGACCCAGAGTGTTCTTAAATCATTTTCTAAATCACCACAAAAAGCAATATGCAAAAATTATTAAATACTCTTAGAAAACTAACATTCCTTGAGAATATATCTGGTATATTCCCGTTGAAAACCACAGACTTAGGGGTTAGCGACACATCAGTTTTCCTTTTGGTCCCATCTTTCCATTTTATTTTCTACTTGACCTCATTTTTAGAAAAACCCATATATTTTATTTATGGTGCTGCATGCTCCGTTGTAAACAGAGTAGAATAAAAACAGTTCATGCTCCCAAAGAAATAAACAGTTTTAAGTCAATTGGCTTAAAACACCATCCACAGTTTTGTGCTGCAATATTTGCCTTTTTATGTGCAATTCTCCTCTGTGAGCTTTTGATGTGCATTCTCAAAGTTATAGAAAGCTAATGAAATACTTTTTTTAAATGTTTTCTGTTAAAAATGCCATTTAACATCTTGGCTTATTTACAATCCTATCTAGTACAGATAAAATAAGTTGGCCTCATACCAAATGAGCTTTAAACATACAAAATACGTATTTTTAAAGATGACACAAAATCTTTTTTTCGCTTTATTTTTTTTCCATCACCATTTACCCTCCCTATACCCTCCACCTCCACTCATCCCCCTACACAGTATTTTAATATGGGTATCAAGAGAGAAGGTTGTCAAATCCTCTAACAAAATTGCCTAAGTCTCTAAACAGCATCCCTGTCTTCAGTGACTTTCTGAGAATATTTTCCTCATCATAGCACCCACACAGTGGCAGCCTACAGGTTAGATGGAGCTTTCCCAAGACGCACTCCTGGCAAGGCAGAATGCTTAACCTTGAGTACGCATGTCATACTCCGGCCCCAAGTCAGAGCCCGACGCTGTGAAAGGGAGCTGTGGGAGGCGAATGATGCGGCTTTTGTGTTTTGTGTTGGAGAGCCTACAGATGGGTTCCTTTAATCAAAGTTTCTGAAGGGAGGAAAAAAACCTACCCTAGACTGGCACCTAAGTTCAGACCCTGCGGCAGACAGTTCTAGGGCCTCAAAAACAGCCAAATCGGTAATTCTGAACTACAGCGTATCCCCACATACATAGGTGCAACCTCAGAGCCCAGCATAGTTATCTACATAAGAATGCCCTTCACATCACTTCATGTGTGCGTATCTCCATTTCCCCACCAACTTGGGGGCGTGGATTCAGTCTCATGCATTTTTAAATCCTCAGAACCTGGCATGGTATTTGGCACTTAATAGGTAACAGCATTTATTTATTATACTTAAATTCTTTTTAAAAATTAAAGTACAGTTGACATACAATAGTATATTAGTTTCAGGTGTACAACATAGTAATTCAACATTTATATACCTTACAATGTGATCGCCACAATAAGTTCAGTAACCATCTGTCGCTGTATATAGTTATTACAATATTATTGACTATAGTCCCTGTGCTGTATTAAATTCTCATAACTATAGAAAAACACAAGTGTAATAGAGGTGGGTGGGCTATTCACCAAATCCTTTTTCCTTTCCTCCTGAGCCCATAACTAGTCTATCTTTTCCAGGCTCCCTTACAGGTAAGTGTAACCATATGACTCAACTTGACCAGTAAATTATGGGGCAAAAGGGATGTGCCACTTCCATACCTGGCCCACAAAAACTTACCATATGATCCCCCGTTTGCTTCTGGATGTTGGCACCCAGAGTGACCTTGGAAGCCATTGTCAAATATGTCACAGCCTATGTCAGTTTGGATCCCTGAATGACGGTGCAGGGCACAGCCTCCTTTGCCAGCTCCTTGCTGCCAAATAAACCTAACATGAGTAAGAAATAAAATTCTGTTTTGTTAAGCCACTGAGATTTATGATTTATCTGCTTCAGCAGCTAGTGCTATCCTAGCTGATACAACACATTAAATAGATGGTGCTCTATTGGCATTATTATTTACTTATTTATTTTGAGAGAGAGAGAGAGAGACATCAATTTTGCTGTTCCATTTATTTATGCATTCATTGGTTGCCTCTTGTATGTGCCCTGACTAGAGCTCAAACCCACAACCTTGACGTAGTTGGACGATGCTCTAACCAACTGGGCCCCAGCCAGGGCTCTATTGGCATGATTAAAGGCAAGGCATCATAAAAATAAGTGTGCTATTTAAAATCAGACCTGGGTTTGAGTTCTGAATTTGATACCCATTAACTCAGAGACCTTGAGTACACATTTAACACTCCAATCCAAAATCAGGATTGTTGAGAGAATTAAACGAGATATCGCATGGGTTTACACTAGTATAGTCCCTGGCCCATTGAACCCACCATTAGTGTGACCACAGGCCTATAGAAGTGCAGTGTTCTCTATTTCCTTGACTCCTTCCTAGTTTTTCCAATCACATGGTCTCACTTTTAATTTCTTTTCTAATCAACAGAGGAGTTTCCATCAGACTTGGATTTGCCTTCTGAGCCTGCACATGTTGAAATTCATTATTTTTCAGCTATGTTTTTATCTCAAAGGCTATGCAGGTTCCAGTTTCCATCCCTAAAGAAGCATCCTTTTCAATATGTCCTGTTTGTGGACACTTGATAGATTGCCAAACTCTTCAGAGCTCTGACGAGCAAAGTTTTGTAAAGGGCCCAGATATTACTCTATTATTCAGGAAGAAACCCCAGTAGCATCCTGAACATTGCCACCTAGATCTATCATGACTTTAAATGAAGGAAAATAGTCCATGTTCCCTGAGTCTGATACCAGGTAGATAATGTTTTCCTCTGATCACTTTAATCACTACTTTCAATACCCCCAAAAGAACACAATTTCACTTATCAAATTATTAATTGAGACCCTATAAGATTTAACCCAACTGAAAACGTGTATTTTGCTAAATGAAGTTCTGACTATCCAAATAAGACTCAACTTTGCCATAGAATTCCACTCTACCTACCTTGACCTTATTTTCATCTATCGACCTGTGGTCAGATATTTGTTATTTGTAGACATAGAAGCTTTGCCAAGTCAATGAAAGCCAGAACCATGCCATACTTAAGGTGAAACACCAAGGCTCATGTACATTTCCTCTGAACCGATTGGAGTGTAAAGTTGGCAGAAGCAAGATGATCTCAAGTCACAGAGGCTGTATGAGAGAAACACAGAAGGGTAGAAACAGGGTCAAAAGGCTTGACTGTCCACTATGGCAAGTAACAGGTCTGGAAGGTTCAGGGCAGCATAGCAGGGCTGAGCAGATTCAGGTGACATAATCTGGGGTTAGCAAGATTTCTAGTAAAAGGAAGATGCCACAAAGCATGCCCTTATCTGCAGTTTTGCTTTCCATGGTTTCAGTTACCTCTGGTCAACCTCAATCCAAAAATATTAAATAGAAAATTCCAGAAATAAAAAATAGATTTGTTTCAAATAGCACATCATTCTGAGTAGCTTGATGAACTCTCACACTGTCCTGCTCCATCCCACCAGGACATGAATCACCCCTTGTCCAGTGTATCCACATTTTACACACTCCCCGCCTGGCAGTCCCTTAGTAGCCATGTAGGTTATCAGATCGACTGTCGAGAGGTCGCGGTGCTTGTGTTCAAGTCACCCTTAGTTTACTTAATTACGGTGCCACAGCACAAGAGCAATGCTGGAAGTTAGGACATGCCAGAGAGAAGCCAAAAGTGCTTTCTTTAAGTGGAAAGGTGAATACAGTACAATGAGATATTTTGAGAAAGATCACATCCACATACTACAACTTTTATTAGAGCATGTTGTTACAGTCGTTCTATTTTATTAATTATTGTGGTTAATCTCTTACTGTGCTTAATTTATAAATTAAACTTTATCAAAGGTATGTATAGGAAAAAAACAGTGTGTGTGTGTGTGTATACACACACTTTTACATATATGTATTTATATATACATACATGCATACCATGTTTCACTTTTTCTACCTAATATGCCTTCGCACTCATTCCTTAGGGTCACATACTGTCATGTGGATGTCCCCGATGCTTATTTTACCATCCTCTTATTGATGGACGTACAAATTGTTTTCACTCTTTGTGATGCCAACCAATGTTGTAATGAACATTCCTGCTCATGCAGCTTAGAGTCTTTGTGTAAATAAATCCACAGGATAAATTTCTAACAGTGGAATTGTTAGGTCAAAAGGAATGTGCATTTTAAATATTGATGAGTATTGTAATCCTCAAAAAGGTTGCATCATGTTATATTCTCACATAATGTGAACATTCCTGTCTCACCAACCAGGTATTATCCAACTTACTCAGCTTTGCGTATCTGATAACATGCCTCGGACATATTGCATGTGGTTTCAGAGTGAGCTTTAGGAGCTTCCCTCTTTTCTCCAAATCAAATTGTTGGGTCTTTTTCCTTAAAGTATTTTATAATGTGACTTGGCTAGAATCTGCCACGATGAGGACGGGGGTTAGGGAACAAATGGTATTTTGAATGGGACAACTCTTTTTGTAAGGGCTTTTCTACACATTGCAAAGCATCTAGCATTCCTGAGTCTTTGTGATAAGCACATATATCCAAAGCCCCCTTAGGAGTAGACTGGTTAGCTAAGAACCACCGGGTTAAATGTCAGTCTTCTTACCAAGACTTAACAGTCCCTCCTGAGCTATCCTGAACAAATGGACTGGACATAGCCAGGTGCCCTTTGAATAAGCCACCCTGAACCTTAGACTGTGCTAGAGAATACTGACATAATTTTTTTTTTAATTCCACAAGTAGTTATTGTAGGAAAGAAACTGGGATGTAACTATTGAAGTCATTGCATTCAGATAGGAGAGAGACATGTAGACTATAATCTTAATACAAATTTCAATGCTGCCCAAATGAGGGGCTTAAAATGAGAATGTTATGGGGTTTGCTTGATCTGTAAAACTTTTTGAACTAATTATTGGAAAGGATTATGTAATAATTTGGAAAACGCTAAAAGAGAACTGCAAAGTGGTGTAAAAGCACATTGGCAAGAGATGCTAATCCAGGTGTTGGTGGGAGAAAGACCTTCACGGGTAGTATTTGACTTGGGTCTTAAAGGATGAGTAATATTTCAAGTGATGGAGATGAGAAAGACATTGCATGTAGGAGGAGCTCTGTGAGCCAGGACCAGGGTGGAAACATTCAGGGCTTCTTGGAGGAACAGGTTGCTTGCCCTGTGTGGTGGAGAGGCAGGGGATACGGAGCACGGTGAAGGCAAGGCCAGGAAGACCAAATTACTGAAATCTTTTGGGAATAGGACATAAGCTTTGTAATCTGTCATTAAGCAATCAGACTACCATCCAGTAAATTACAAAATACTCTCACCATTGCTGTGAGCTAGAATTTACTAAAATTCTGTGGCACACCAAAAAATATATTTTTTGCCAATATGAAATATAACTATTGAAGTCATTGCATTCAGATGGGAGAGAGACATGTAGACTATAATATTAACACAAATCTCAGTGGTATAATGTTGATTCATTCACACCAGTCAGCTATTGCTGTGTTGGTTGTTGTCATCTTTTTATTTGACAATTTAAGGGAAAAGAGGTCGGTGCCCCTGAGTAAGTAGTCAGGTACTGTACTGCATGTTTTAAAAATTCTTGTGCCCCCTGGTTGAAAATCGCTGACATATATAATGGAATATTACTTGGCTATAAAAAAACAAGGATAAAATCTTATCTGTGACAACATGGATGGACCTAGAGGGTATCATGCTAAGTTAAATAAGTCAGACAGAGAAAGACAAATACCATATGATTTCACTTATATGTAGAATCTAAAGAACAAAATAAACAAACAAAACAGAAACAGACTCATAGATACAGAGAACAAAGTGAAGGTTGCCAGATGGCAGGGGGGTCGGGGAGCTGGGTGAAAAAGGTGAAGGGATTGAGAAGTACAAATTGGTAGTTACAAAACAGTCACGGGGATGTAAAGTACAGCATGGGGAATATAGGCAATAATATTGTAATAACTATGTATGGTGCCAGGTGGGGATCACTTCATAAAGTATATAATTGCATAACTGCTATGCCGTACACCTGAATCTAATATAAAATAATATTGAACGTCAAATGTAATTGAAAAATAAAGTTTTTAAAATGCATATAAGAAGAACAAAAGGTAATATAGAAAAATTATAAGTGGTTGAGTTTGAGTGATATATTTTTCCCTTTCCTTTAAAAACTGTATACTGTGGTTATATGCTTTTCACATTAAAATAATATATAATTAATATTTTAAAAAATTAGCCTGTGAGTATTGCTTTCTGAACTCAAATATGGGAGACTTATGTTCACTTTGTCTCCCAAAAGTTTAATCTTTCTCATTACATCAAAGAGAAAGACTCTATTAGGTACTCATCTGTTTTGGACAGCTGCTAATCTCTTTTGAACAAGGAGAGTGGACTGAAAACCATCTATAGAGATCTGAACAAAAGTCATCGAGGATAGTTGGTGGGGATTTAGAGCAGTGGTTCTGAACCCTGGCCGTTCAATGCAATCACCTGGGGAGCTTTCATAAACTCCGGAGTGGGGACCAGGCATGTGTGCTTTAAAATATATATACCACTCCCAGGGGATTCTAATGGGCAACCCAAACGGAAAACCACAGATTCAGAGAAATCATTGAACAGGAGGTGACTGACCCTCTATGGAGGGGAAGAAGCAGTTAGAGAATCCTGAATCCACAAGTCCACTGAGTGCCACACTAGCAGAATAGGCTGGGAATTTTATGGAGTTCAAAAAGAGGAGAAATCATTTTTCTTCCATTACTAAATCCATATTCCATTACCTTGACTATGTTACCTGGTACAGCACAGACCTCACAAACCTAAAGAGAGAAAAGATAATTAGGTGGCTATATAGATGGGCAAGCATGTCTGGCCCCAAACCATTACTTGCAGCATGCTGTGATCCAAGGGAGGTATAATTAGATACCAGGTTGAATCATGTTAAACAAGTCAATCAGCGTGAGGTAAGGGGGGTGGAGAACACCAGAGTACGTTTCCTATTTGATCTGCATGATAACATAAAAAGATGGAACCCTCTGTGCCATTACAATAAAGCAGGTCCGTGTATAACACCTAGTTTTCACAGCCACCTTTAGTTGCTGTTTATTTTCCCAAGCTATTTATCTTTCCCCTATTCAGAAACAGATCCTTCATTTTTATAGCACTTCCATGAATATTCATTTATCTTTAAATATCTTAGAAAGCATTCCAAAATTTTAAGTGTCTGCTACCAAGAGATGCATGTTGGCATCTGCACTGCTGACATATTAGGAATTTTTTTTGGAGATATTGAATAATGAATTCGATTTTGTCTCTGCTAACACTGAGTTTTCCTTTAAGTCCTCTCAGTGACTGCTGACTTGTAAGGCACCATGAGAGCAATAATCCACATAGTGCTGATCTTTCCGGTTGATATTCATGAGAGCCTGAAATAATACGTCAAATGACAGAGCCAGATTCTTAATGAACCCACCGTCCCACGGGCCTTGTCTTCCCATGGAGCAGGAAAAGGGGCACTGCCCTTGGCTGTCTTACATAGGACTCTGCCTGGCTGAGAGCAGGGGGTGATGGTGAGGCTGGTCCAACTGAGAGGTGCTGTCATGGTTAAGGGTAATAGCCCACAAAAGCTCTGATCTTGCTCATGAGAAAGGGAGCCCAAGGCAGCCCAAGGAGAAAACTGGTCTGGTAGGAGTCTCAAAACATTGATCCATCATATCTGATAAATTACAGTGTGGGGGTTGTCTCTTTCAGCCAAAGAGGCATTTCATCAATCACGTATGCATTCTGTGTCAGCTATGGGGAGTCACTCAGCGGGTTTTAGTAGAACAAAGGACCTCACCCTAGATACAATCACTGTTAGAGCTGGTGGAGGAAGGGACTACTCTCCTTTACTAATGACTAGCTCACTGCCCTGCCTGTATAGGATCCATTCATTCATTCATTCATTCATTCACTCAGCAAGCTTGTTCTGAGAACAGTGTCAGACACAAAAAAGAATGCCCCTTCCTTCCTTCCTTCCTTCCTTCCTTCCTTCCTTCCTTCCTTCCTTCCTTCCTTCCTTCCTTCCTTCCTTCCTTCCTTCCACAAATATGTAAAGAGTACTTACTATATCTTATGTGCCAGAGTTAAAATGCTGAACTATGCTTAAGTGAAATATTCTAGTACAGCAATTCTTAACCCGGGGTCCGCAGACACCTCTCCCCCTGAATCCATGGTAGGTTGCAGTGGGTATACTGGGGATATAGCATCTCTGCCGGCCAGTCTAGGGGAAGAAGTCAGAAGTCAGAGGAAATACATAACCGAGATTATTTCAGTTAGAGGGCAGAGCCTGAAGAAAATGAATCAGGGCAATGAGATGAAGAGTGAATGCCAAAAGGTGCTTGGGACATCTAGGGGGTCAGGGAGGGTCTCTCTGAGAAAGTAACATTCATGCTGAGATCTGGAGGAAGAATATAATAGACAGAAAGGTCAAAGGCCCTGAGATAGAAACAAATAAACCCCCAGGTCCCCTTAATCCAAGAATCCAGACCACTTAATTAGTGGATTGTTTCCCTGCTATGCCCTGCTTTTGGAGAAAGAAACAAATCACAGGAGTCAGGAGAGGAAATTGGAGATGGTTTGAGAGTCAGACGGTTACAAGTGGCCCAAGGCAGCGGTGGGGACATGGGTTGAGGACCCTGGCATATGCCATGGGCAGACCCTCCATGTGTGGTGTACCCTGATGGTCAGGGGGCACCTCCATACCTCAGGCCACCCTAAGCCCTCCCTAGACCAGTTCATCATTGTCTTCCTTTCAGACAATAAGTTGCTATAATCAGAGGTACCATCCTTGTTCCTGGAGAGGATCCACAAAATAATTATCACCTGAAATCACGGGCCATAGTCCCAATTTTCAGAGGCCTGCAGCAGTGAAGTGACCTCTCCACTATAGGGATTAAAGAATGTCAGCTATTTGCCCGGCTTTTCCCAGCTGCATCCAGGGAAAGCTACTCATTTACTCCTCATGTCCTTGACCTTTAGGAGAATTACTCTTTACTAATGAAAAAGGCACCAAACTCCTATCTGACCAAAGCAGCCTCTAAGACATCACTTGTAGCTTATTAAAATCTACAAAAATCCTACCCAGTGGCTATTAAACAAGCTCATATAAAGAATTATTTTTAATCAATAATTTCTAGGGTATATTACAAGGTCACTGAACATTCAACCCAACACCCACTAATAAATGTTGCTAAATTATTACACAAATGCCATAAAGGGCACATGGAACCATTTTTCTTGAAAAGTATGGACCAATTCCTTCTACCAGACTATCTTTCCTGATACTTCTAAACCTTCAGTTGCCTTATGCTTGTCCATAGTATTCCCCACACATACTTAAAATGGCAGGAGAAAATCAGTGAAGGTTTGACACCTTTTATAAATGTTGCTAATTTCTTTCCTATACAGTTTGTATCTACACTTAGTCAGCGGTCAGATGTGAGATGGGGGCTGATACTCAGACAACAGACCTAAGCCACTGTGAAATCATGCATAATCAATTAAAGAAAAAATAAATTTTATCTATTGTACTCCACTGACATGAAGACAGGGAAGTGGAGTAGTAGATGTTAGAAATGTTTTCCAAAATCAATAGTTTAGACAAAGGGAATTTCAGCAAAAGGTTTAGTTATAAGAAAATCCCTAATACCCTTGAATTTCTAGTGAGTCATCAATGTAAAAATGTTTCCTTCTAAAATGATATTTAAAAAGAAGCCTGGGTTAGAAGAGTGAGCCTTGGACTTTAAACCAGTTGATGTAGGTTCCAGAACCAGCTCTGCCACTAATTGTGTGACTCTGAGCAGACTTTATTCTGTACTGTTTTATCTCCCTGGGTCTCTGTTTCCCTATCTATAAAATTACTGGGTTAGAAGTGATATTTCTAAGACTCTCTTGCAGCTCTAAAACTCTACGAACCTCCTTCTCTCTAATTAGAACAGGCCCACGTGCACTAAGCAATAGATTCCTAACAGGACATGATCCCAGCAAATACCTTGACACTTCCAATATGTTCTACTAGGCGACACATGGTCACTGTGACAATCATATGGGCAATTTAGGCAGTTGGTGAAGTTTTCTTTATTTAGAGATTTACTAAATAAAGAATACATCGGGCATTATATTTTGTATCTTTTCAGTGCCATTTGACTTAGCCTCTCTCGGGTGGTTGGTCCCATTTCTGTTGGAACATCTCCTAGGACTGAAGTCCTCCCCACCCAGCCCCTAGGAAGAATGAAGGGAAAGAGGGGAGCGACACTTCCCATGTGTTTCAGGCAGCCCTGCCCTGTGAGAGCTCCAGTGGTCTCTGTTAAACGTTGTTGTTTTTTTAAATCCAAGAGTGAGGATATTTTTTCCATTGATTTTTAGAAACAGTGGAAGGAAGGGGGCAGGGGGTGGAGAGAGAGAGAGAGAGAAAGAGAGAAAGAGAGAAAACATCACTGTGAGAGAGACACGTCCATTGGACGTCTTCCACACGCACCCCAACAGGGAGGCAGGGGGTGGGGATCAACCCAGGGACGCCCTTGACTGGGATTGAAACCCGAGACCCTTCGGTGCACAGGCTGACACTCTGACCACTGAGCCAAGCTGGCCAGGGCTAAACGTTTTTTTAAAAGGATTTCCAGAGCAAAGGAATTTAGAGAGTGGGCCATAATTTTTCCTCTTGTAAAGATTTAAAATGCACATTAAAGAGTCTGAGAAGTCCTGCAGTAAAAATTCCTGCCTATTTTAATTTAACTCGGATTTTCCAAACTCGTTTGCCTGCAACCCCCTTTTTCATAGTACCTGCTACTATCCATGGAGCCACTGCTATGTGGATGCGCTTTGGAGTACAGGTCAGGGGCCCAAGGAGACATTTTCACTGGGATGCCCACCTGTAGTGAGCTGAATAGTGGCCTCCAAAAGATGTTTCCACCCGAACCTCAGAATGTGACCTTATTTGGAATAAGAGTCTTTGCAGAAGAATTAAGTTTAGGATCTCAAGATGAAATCATCCTGGATTAGGGGGGGCTCCAAATCCAATGATGAGTGTCCTTATGAGAGACAGAAAAGGACACACAGAGATACAAGGGAGAAGACCTTGTGGAGACAGAGGCTGTGACTGGAGCTACACTGCCACAGCCAAGAAAGCTTGGAGCCACCAGAAGCTGGAAGAGGCAAGGAAGGATTCTCCCCTAGACCCTTCAGAGAGAGTAAGGCCCTATACACTGTAATTTCAGACTGCTGGCCTCTAGAATGGTTAAAGAATAAATTTCTGTTGTTTACCACCCAGCTTGTGGTAATGTTACAGCATTCCTAGGCCACTAATGTGTCATCCTTACCTTCCTTTGTCATCACCTACTGGTTGAGTCATTTGGCGCAAATTAATGTGTCTGACAATCATTTTCTTCATCTTCAAAGTGAGGAAAGAATATCTATTCTGAACATCTCCGGGATATTTTTTTGAGTCTTGAAAGGACAGGTGAACACATTTTTCATGGATATGAACCTGATACCCTCCATCTACGAGTCAGGCCCAGCTACTAGGGTTGGGCAAACAAGGAGAGACAGGACGTGGAATAAAGAACATTGCTGGTCAGACCTCCCAAATGTTCATGTGTTCATTCACCATATAAATGTTCCAGGCACTGTCATAGGCACCAGGGATACAGAAGTACACAAAATATACCAGGCCCCTGCCCTTGTGGAACTCACCTAGTCACTGAGGGAGTTAAATAGTGAACACATAAGTAACCCATTTAAAGTGTCAGAAGTTGATGGAATGTGTCCTGGGTTCTGATGCAGCCTATAGCCCTCATTTCCAGTAATCATTAGTTTAGCACACCTGAGGGTTTCCGCCTCGAAGATGGCATGCGATAATATGCTTGATAATAGCAATGTGGTGGTGGAATTCCACCTGGAGAAGATCCTGAAAATAAATAAGTTAGTGGAACTAGAGACGTTTATCTTTTTTGAAAATTTTTCTAAAATCTTTTTATTGATTTCAAACAGAAGAAGGGAGAGGGAGAGAGAGAGAAACATCAATGATGAGAGAAAGTCATTGATTGGCTGCCTCCTGCACACCCCCTGCTGGAGATTGGGCCTGAAACCATGGCATGTGCCCTGACCAGGAATCGAACCGTGACCTCCTGGTTCATAGGTCGATGTTCAACCACTGAGCCATGCTGGTTGGGCGAGACATTTAACTTTGATAACAAAATAAGCAGCTATCAAAAGCCAGGGTGACCCAGTAATGCTACTCCGAGGAATATATATACCCAAGAGATAAGAAAACACAGGTCCATGCAGAAATGAAAGAGTCATTCAAACAAATACTCATATACAAATGTTCATAGCAGCATTACTCACAATAGCCCAAAGGGAAAAGCAAACCAAGTGTCCACTGACATAAATGGATAAACAAAATGTTTATCCATAGAATGGAATATTACTCAGGCATGAAAAAGAATTGAAGTCGTCATACATTCTGCAATGTGGATAAACCTCTAAGACATTATGCTAAGTGAAAAAAAGCCAAACATAGAAGGCCATATATTATATTACTCAATTTATATGAAATGCCCAGAATAAGTAAATCCATAAAGACAGAAGCAGATAGTGGTTGTCAGGGCCTAGAGGAAGAAGCAAATTGGGAACAAGTCCTAAGCATGGCCTACAATGCCATTTGACCCCTACCTTCCTCTCTAGCCACATATCGCCCACTCTTCCTAGCCTCATCAAGGCATAATCTCTTAACGAGAAGGTCCCTCATTCATAACAGTTGTCCCAGTAACAATTTTACATTTATTTGTGTGATTACTTTATTTATGTCTGCCTCTCCCATTAGAACTGTAAGTTTCGTGAGGATGGGGGCTGAGTCTGTTCTCACTGACCAATGAATCCCCAGGCCAATGATAGGCAAAGAGTAGGTACTAACATGTTTTTGAGGAAATGAAACATTAAAAACTATAGAATGGAGCAGTGAAGAAACTGGATGCAGGGTGACCAAGGTGGAGACTGACGTCATGGTCCTGCAGGAGACGGTGAGGACCTGGACAAAAGCCTATTTTTCATGCATTGTATCAGCTAACCTTCAGAATGGTCCATCTTTTGCATTAGGCCATTTTATGAACAAGGAAGCTAGAGACATCAAATGACTTGCCCAGGGTCACAAAATGGTATATCTAAGATCCTTATCCAGGTCATCTGACTCTAAATACAGACCTCTGTCTATTTGGAAAATAATAAGATAAGCAGAGGAGATAGCAAGAAATCCTGGAGTGAGAGAGTCAAGAATTCCAATGCCTAGAAAGCCAGGCAGATGATATAAAGACTAAGCTAGGCCAGAGCTAAGATAAGAGGGGGTGTTGGGAACCACATCCATCTGGAAGGTGCATGCCACCTAATTTTAGCTCTAAATTATTGTTGGTACATGGGAGAGTGGGCTCAGTATTTTTAGGCTGTCTAAATTTTAAGAGAAGTTGAAACCTTGACTTTTGTATAAAATCATTCTGATTTTAAAACAGTGTGCAGATCAAACAGAACAAGTCTGTAGGATGCATGTGGGTTGTTGATACCAATTAGCAATCCCCAGTCTAGATGCATTGTTGTCAGCAGAGACCTATGCTTGTACCTAGCATAGAAAGTATTTGGCTTGGGCCCTCATAAATAATCTTGGCAATGGTTATCCAACATGAACTTTGATGGGCCCATGAAACTAAGAAGTTACGATCAGTTAATTTATAACTAGCTTTATCTTTTTCTAAGATCACTATGTTCTGTTAAAGCAAAGAAACAACTGCAAGCTGTTAGCTAACTAATTAGCTTCAGTGTGTGATCCCTGAGGAAGGCAATGAGCAAGGAACCCAAATGGCCACTGTCAGGGAAGGTGTGGATTACTGACTAGGCTGTTCTTCCAGTCCAAAGATAACTTGATAATGGCCCTTAATTCAAATTTCCATTAGGGCACTGTAGTCACTTTCAACATGCCAGCAATCATGGAAAAGTTTGTCTTTATCTCCTTGTGGGTTCCTCTCCCTAGTGTTTTTCATTGAAGGAATAACAGGATGTCACACACTGTTCTTCCAAGAGAGAAGCTGTCATCAAATGAATGTCTGCTTCAGTTTCAGTTCCTCTAACGCCAGAGGTGCCTGGAATGTAAAAGAGCTTCACAGGTTTTCTCAGTGGGACCTCCCCCATCTATACAGCAACTAAGTGCATGCCTCAGAAATTGCTGGGCCATTTTTTCCTATGGTGTTTACTCAGTTAGGTCACTAGCAAGTCAGTCGCCATGCCTTCAAAAAAGTTATTTTGTGGAGTTTATTTCTGACTTGAGGTCCCAGAATTTCTCTTATACTCATCTGTAATTTTTAAAAGGCATCAGAAGCCAACAGGAGAACTCAATAACCACCTTCACATGTCCCTAGGTTATGGAAAGAGGAATCATCTGATTGCTGTCCTGGACAGTTAGTATGTTTACACAGATCTTTTATTAGTGAGGCTAGGCTAACTCCTGGAACAAATATCCCAGTAGTTTTGATGTATTAACAGAATGAAAATTTATTTCTTACTTCCATCACAGTGCACTGCAGGTTGTTGGGGTGGGAGAACGTTGAGTTCTGCTCCAGGGAATTAATCAGGGACTCAGGATTCTTCCTCATGTGGCTTCACCACCTTACTCCAGGGGTTGGCAAACTTTTTCTGTAAAGAGCCATGGTAAATATTTTAGCTTTTATGGGCCATATGGTCTCTGTCACAACTATTCAACTGCTGCTGTAGCATGAAAGCAACCACAGACAATATGTAAATGAATGAGCATGGATGTGTTCCAATAAAACTTTAATACAAAAACAGTCAGTGGGCTACAGTTTGCCAAACCCTGCTCTAGGACCTTGTCCCTGTCTGCATTCAGTGAGTAGAGAAAGAGTGAGCACCATGGAAGAGGCATATGTAAGATTAATGCCTATTCCCATATAATTGTCATGAAGATTATACTAAACAATGTAAAGTGCTTAGTGCAAAGGTCAGTATATAGGAGTTGCTTCATAAATGGCACTGTCATCTTTTTTAAAATACATAAACAAAGTCCCTTTGGTACTTATGGGAGGAAGTAGTCAAGGGAGATCAGGAAAGGTTACAGTTGATTTTCAGAGGGCAAACAGGATTTTAACAAACAGAAGTGGGAGAACAGGTTGAGCAAATGTGTAGCAGCTGGGAGCACTGTAGGTTTAGTAAGCGCGTGCATTTCAGTTTGGCTGTTAACAACAGAAGGAGTGTGAAGGAATTATGGTGCATACGTTTGGAAAGGTAAGAATGCTTTCAACACTGGGTTTAAACTTCAGTGGCAATAGAGAGCCATTGAAAATTGAGAAGTATACACGCAAGTCCTGTGTTCCAAAACTCTGTAAATTTGTTGTGTAAAACACAGACTGTTTTCTGCTATAGTGTATGAAATGGGAGTTAGAGCCCCAGATTAGCCTACAGAAGCTTGTTTATCAGGTGTTTATAACCTATAAATATCTGTAAAGGAGAACTGTTTTCCCCAACCAACATGCCCAGAAAACTATTCAGCTATAGAGCTATAAAAACGTTGCTCTAATTATCATTGTCTTCATCTAAAATAAGCTTTCCCAGGAAAAGTTCCTCAGTTAATGTATACATATATTTACTGCCAACTATTGACATTTCTGGAAGAGTATGCATGATAAAATTTAGACTCAATTTTTTGCCAACTCATTTGAATACTGAGAAATGATTTGCATAAAGGTAGAACCATGAAGTCAAGTGTGTTTAGCTGGGCCTTCATTTCTAGATTTCTAAAAAGAAGTACTTACCCCTAATTGATGCAAACCTGTTGGGCTCGTTTGTCAGAACCCATCTGTGTTGAAAGCATTGGCTTTAACTGCCTTCTGTGCTGGAATCCCTTCTTCTACCTGCTGCTGGAGAAATCTGTTCTGATATTCAAGTAATGTCTACCTAAACTGCAATTCAGTGGAAGCCTCAAAGTTAGGAGGACACAAGGCCAGTGCCTCATTCTGACATTTAATGTTAATGGTCATTTATTCAATCATTTATTCCACAAATATAAATTTATGAGTATCCACAGTGTGCCAGATATTGCACTGGTGTCAGAGGTAGTAGAGACAGTCCCCCTGAAACAGTGTTTACACTATCATATTATAATTTATTCTATAGGGCTATGTCCAGGTCAAAGTGGGACATAAGGGGCAGCTAAAATTGTCTATGGGGTCAGATAAAGCTTTTCCAAAGAGATAATATCTGAGCTGAGATGCTAAAAATAAACAGAAGTTTTACAGAGATCAGGAGGCCAACATCTCAGGTCAAGTGACCAGCAAATACCAAAAGCATTTGATCACAGAACACTGTGCAAATTCAACAAATATTTGCTAAGGGGATGGATGGATGGGTGGATGGATGGATGGATGGATGGATGGATGGATGGATGGATGGATGGATGGATGGATGGATGGACAGATGTGAAGAAACCTTCTTTGGAAGCCCAGTATTGTCTTCTACCCAGAGGTAAGCCAGTTAGCCCTTCTTCCTCACAGATTTTTGTGTGGTCTGAAGTTTTATCCCAGTTCTACCTCTGGCTCTCCAGAAGACATGCTAGAGTTTCTGATTCCGTTCAGTTAAAAATTTTAAATCTTGACAATGAAGGGTTTTCATCCTAATGCACAGTTTAAGCAAATGGGACATGAATACAACCCCGTGCCCACTGTGAGCTCAGTGCTGAGTTGTGTGCTGGGGAGAGATGCCAAAGGAGATGTGATGGGGCCACCAAGAAATTCTAATCTCACTGGCGAATCGAGATTTGTACTCAAGAAATAAATCAGAACCAAGCCAGCAAGTACCAAATTGTGTGATTTGGACTCAAAGTTACACAAGAATTTGGGTAGCTCACAGTCATTAATTCAGCTGAAGTCCAGAGTTCTGTCTCTCACAGGCGACTCTCTGAAACACTCTGTGCAGATAAACTTCTTGGAGCTAGTTGGCAGGGTTTGAATAGGGCCAACCTGAAGAACTGCTGCAGTGTCCTCCCCAGGAAGGTGTGCCCGGCCTGGCAGACACTGTCTTTGCTTGCTTCGCTCCTTCTCATCCCATCCCTCGCTTCCCCTCTCCCCACTGTCCGCCTCATACTCAGAATTACAGCTCATAGTACAAATTGAAGGAGATTATGAAACTCAGTGGAAGGAGACAGGTGCAAGGCATGCTGGGTAAAATCCCAGAGTGATCAATCAAAAAGCAGTGTTTCCAGGAGCTGAGCCCATTTTCATTTCTTCACTTGAAGTGGGAAGTATGCCTCTGCTTGCCAGACAAATGTCCTTCTGCCTTCTCTGGTCTCCTGACCCTTGTCACAGGACCCTCAAAAAGCATCCTCTTACAAAGGTCCTTTGATATTAATTTTATATGATCCTGTATTTAAAGACAGATTTGCCATGCCACTGAAAAGGGTCTTACATTTAAATCTCTGCAAAGAAACTGAGAAAATAACCTGTCACAAAAATCTCCCCCAAATTTTCTGTGGATTGTAACTCTCAAGGATATTCGGTATAAACGTGAATACTTGAAAAAAGCTCATCTGTGACTCACACACTGGTGCTGAATTTTTTATTTTATTTTTTACCACAGATGCTCCCTGACTTACAATGGGGTTCCATTCTGATAAACCTAACATAAACTGAAGATACAGAAGTTGAAATGCATTTAATACACCTAACCTACTGAACATCGTAGCTTAGCATAGGCCACCTAAACATTCTCAGAACACTTAGGTGAGCCTACAGTTGGGCAAAATCATCTAACACAAAGCCTATTTTATAATAAAGTATTGAATAGCTCATGCAATTTATTAAGTGTATCACTTTCAAACCATTGTAAAGTCAAAAATCTGTAAATCAAACCATCGTAAATCATATAGAAACCATCTGTATAGAAAAAGCCTTATATATTTGGTATATCCTTCGAACCAACAGTGCTTCTTCTAAGAATTTAGATATAAACATAGATAAAACTATGAGGAGGATCGTCGAAGCTTTGTTCATAGGATTAAAAATTTGGAGACAACCATAGAGAAATGTTTAATCTATATTATGAGATACTATGCACGGAACGTGGTGTTACAGGAAAATATTAAAGATAAGGGAGATGGAGATATTTGTAACATATTAAGTTAAAAAGTTGGTTTCAAATCAATATAAACTATATGACCTCATGCTAATAGGAAATGTAATAAAGATTGTAACGTCACAGTGTTCACACTCTTCCTCTCTCCGCCTCCAAAGCGAGCCCAGTCTTTGCCGGGCCGCCAAGGTTCCCGGTACTGCTGCCGCCATGACCCTCAAGCTACCTAGACCATCCCCGCCCAGGACATCTTGCTTTAAGAAGAGCTGTTTTTCTCAAATTATATTCACATCCACAAAGAAGGCTGCAGGTTTATCCACCAAGATATTAATATGATTTGGGTAGGACTGTTTTGTTCTTTTCACATATCTATATTTTCCAAATTCTCTATGTGTCTGTATAAATAATTGCTTTCATTTAATCCTCAGGTACCCCCATGAAGCAGGCATCACGACGTCACCTGCTTTACAGACGAGGCAGCTGAGGATGCAAAGAGAGGTTTGGCAACTCGCCTAACGTCGCACAGCCAGTAGCTGAAGGGTTAGGAAATGACCCCAAGCAATCTGACTCCAGGACCAGTGCTTCACACTGATGCTAACTACATGGCTTCTCATTTTTAATCTCATAAATTTATTTTCAAATGAAACAGTTCCATTCTACAATGAATATGATAATGAGGCTAAAATGATGAATGTTCAAGTGCCCATAATACCATCCTAACAAATCTTAATGTTTTGCCATATTGTATTTATATATCAAAGAAATAAGTTATAGATGCAGCTAAAATGTTTGATTTAGTAATGAAGATCATGTTAATTAAAAGCAATGAAAGGCCAGATGACAAATAGACTATCTTTTTCCAATCCCAGTGAAGTCCCTCCACCCCATAATCAACAACCCCACCCCATAATCAATCAAAAGTTCTGAGGGTAAGGAAACCAATGCCCATGCTCCAAAGGAGGTGGGATGAGCCAAAGAGACAGTGAGGTGGTGGCAGGGTGACATTTCTTACCCCAATCCCAGTCCTACTTCCGAAGCAACAGACTATCTTGCATCTGGTGTTTATCATTTTCATGCATGTTTCGTATAGTCCTACAACGTACGTAGATTTTCATTAAATATAGCATTATCTGACCACCTTTTAAGAATGATATACAGAGGGTCATGATGTGGAATCAAAATGTATACAATGGTCAATGTTGGTCCCTCTCAACCTCAATCTATTGTCTCTTCACCAATAGACAATTGGTGATTTTATTTTGTTTTATTGTTGACAGTATTACACATGTCTCCCAAACAGCTTTAAATTTTTTTATTCCTTTGTCTCCCTGTACCGCATTGAGTGAATTCTTTAGCACTATCTTCCAATTCATTAGTTCTCCCTAAAAGTATAAAATTTTGCATTTCAAGGACTTTTTTCCTGTTTTCCAGGATTTCTAATCTATCCTTTTTTACTTCAGATTTCATTTCTGTTACTTTTGTTCTACAATTTCTTATTTTCAATAATGTTACGCCTTCCTTTTTCTCCTTGAATACCTTAAACAAAGTCTTTGTCAGATAAATTAACACAATTAAATGAACGAATGAATCAGTCTCATCTAAGTGAATTCATGTCTTTCTTACCATTAGATTCCTTTATAAATTTATAGCTATTAATTTGCAGGTTTATTTAAATTGAATGGATTTTGTTTTCATTTTCCTTTCTCTTTGCGGTCCCTCTTTCTAGGAGTTTTGAAGTTGCTTCCACTCAGTGGTCCAGGCCCCAATCCAGAACACAACCTCATAAGGACAGCTTAGAGATGCCCTGGGGTGATAATTGGGACACTGCCAATCAAGTCACTATCAGCTGGCAGCTTGGCTCAGTTGCCGATCAAACCCTTGAGCCTGTGTCCAAGTCAGGCCCGTCCAAATCAGGCCCGTGCCAGGATGCACAGGCTCCAAGGGTTAGTTGGTAGCAGGGTCCTCCCCCTCCTAATCGTCTTTTATGAGGCACTGAGTGCCTTCCAGTACCTGGCTTCAAGTAACCATCCTGTGTTCAATTTTCCAACTCCCGTGGAGCACTTTTGAGTCCCTGTTACCTGGAAGAGCCAAGCTCCTGTTACTGCCTGCTTCCAGGTCCAGAGCTCAGCAAGCCTGTAACTCCAGCCCCACTCACTACTTACACTGTTTGCTCATTTCTGATATACAGGAATATTTATCTTACGTTTTTAGTCCACTGAACCAATATTTAACCAAATCAAATTTCTAAAATTTGACTATTTTATGAGAACTGCAATCACAGAAGTTTCAATGTAACAGTTTTTGTTTTCTTTTTTCATATTTTATATGTCATGTCTGCATTTTAGAGCAGAGGGGAATGTGTCAAAATATGAATTTACTTTTCTAACTTGACCAGGGGTCTGGTCTCTCCCATAAAAGATAATTCTCATTCATGATAAATCAGAAGAAAAATAAGCATTGAAGATGCAGGGCTCTTAGGATTAGAGAGAAGGGGCAAAGGAGAGAAGTGTTACCCAGCTGAACACACTGAAATGAGAGCAGTGGGGAAGGAAATAACCAGGGTTGAAAGGGGGGGGGCAAAATGGGATTAAAGGAATCTAAAGGATGCTGTTTAGAAAACATATTTGTCAAACATGTTTCTAGAGGCAAGTACGAGAAGTGAGTGTGAGGGCCAGGAAAAGGAATAATAAGCTTATATGTCAAGTGATTGCAAAGAAAGCAGATTTGACCTAAACTCTGGACTGCCCTTCGAACTCATCAGAAAGGTCCTTGTTTTTCCTAAGTGCAAAAGGAAATAGCTGGGTTCAAAGAAGCCCATTTTTGTTAATCCATCTCTGGTTGACACTCTATAGTTCTGCAGTGTGTGTCCCTTCCTGTCTGTTGTCTGGCTATAGAAGCTCTATCCAAAGCTTCTCCACAAAGAGTCAAGAAGACTTGACTCCCTGAAGCTGTGTGAGGTGCTAGTGATTCACCACAGAGCAGCCCTAGAAACAGTTAAGGGATAGGACCATGATGGAAAGAAGAGAAATCTCCTGATCTGGTGGATCATCACTGGAGTGATGACCAGAAGAAACTGAGAGGAACCGATTGTTGGAAATGTAATCTTGGGTTTTTTCACTCAGCTCAAAATGCCCTCAAACATACATAGACTCTTCTGCAAAATAATATATACCACTTCTGTTGATTGACAAGAGCATCCTAGTAATTACTATGCTTCACATGCACAGTAATAAAGACGCCTAAGCAACGCCCTCCTGTTCCCTCACCGAGGTGATACGTGATCGCATGCTAAAGCTTTCCCTTTGCCTTTCTCTCTAGGTTGACATCATTATCTTAATGATCTCCCAGTTCACACGCACTTCTTGAACGGACAGGAATGGTGAGCTCCTGGCTCTAGTCTGTTTGCCATATGCACATCGTTAAGTGAAACTTCTGCAATTCCACTAGCCTCTTCTTTACAGTAACTTCAAAGTCACCTGTATAAAGCAAACATCTGGTTGCTGGACATGACTTCCCAAGTCTGGTATTCCAATCACCTTGTAGGTTACCATGAAGAAAGCAACGCATTCCAGCGTTAGACATCTGGCTTCCTCTCCCTTCAGATGAACGCATGAGAAGAGCCAAAGCCCCTGGTGTACATGGAACCAGTGACGTTCGCATTCCCTGCAGACACCCTCTCACCCTAGGCCAGGCTTCACTGCACCTGCGGATTATATATTGTCCTCAGCCCCGGCCGGTGTGGTTCAGCAGTTAGAGTGCCAGCCCTCAGAGCAGAGGGTCCGGGAGGGTTCGATTCCCGGTCAAGGGCACACACCTGGGTTGCAGGTTAGATCCTTGGCCCCAGTCGGGGCCTTGCGAGAGGTAACCAATCCATGTGTTTCTCTCACATTGATGTTTTCCCCTCTCTCCCCCTCCCTCTCTTCCACTCTCTCTAAAAAGCAATGGAAAAAATATCCTTCGTTGAGTATTAACACACACACACACACACACACACTAATAAAATAAGATAAATATTGTCTTCTGTTTTTACTACAAAATTTCTTCAAAGATTTTATGCTTGGATAAACTGTCTGATAAGAATTAAGTAAACATCCTATGGGCTCCTTCTTCAGCAGGATGCCAAAATATCTTACAATATGAGGATTTAAAAAATATATATAGGATGTCCCCGAAAAATGTATATACACACTTTGAATAATTATAAAGGCAGTGTTTATTAAAATACATTTCATTTTCAAAATTGAGCTGTCAGCTATTAAAGTGTGTATACATTTTGGGGGGAACACTCTGTATGCGGCTACTTGTTTATTATATGGAATTGCATCCCATATATTTGATCTCATACAGTGCATGCTAATTGGTTGCATTTTGCTATTTTAATCATTATGTGCCAACCCTGGGGAATATGAAAAACAGGGAAATTCAAGCATAGCCTTACAGTATAGTGTGGTGTGTGAAAAGGGGCACGGGATTTGTTTCTTAGCCTCTCCGGATCTCAGTTTACTCATCTGTTCAATGGGGAACACAGTATCTATCTCACAGATGCTGTGAAAAAAGCATACACATCTTTGAAAAGCGTAAAGTAGTAAAGTATTTTTCGTCACTGTTTATAATAGAATCATAGAGTGAAGGGACAAGAAGGGACCCTGGAAATAAACTAGTTTGGATTTAAGAAATGAAGAAACTAAGGACGAACAGTACTACATGACCTACTCATGAATATATAGCACTCTGGGGGCAATTCAACTTTGAATGCACACATCTAAATCTTTCTCAGGTACTCTCTGCACTACCAGGGCCACACAGATAAAAAGAGAGAAGCTGGGTGCCGGCTGAGGAAGCAGTGGAGAGTACTGAGTGGGGACTGTGGAGAACTGGAAACGCACATGCCCCAGTCAGAGAAAACAGCTAGGATTTGTTTCTGGGAAATTTTCACCATATCAGCATATAGGTCCAGTATTGCCAGATCTCATTTTTTTCCTAGAAAGATCAGAAATCTAGATTTTTGATATGTGAAACCTCCCAATTTTTAAATGGTATTTTAGTTTTTTAAATGATGTTGTATAGGCTAACCAAAATATCTGAGGGTCAAAATTAACCCATGGTTTACCAATTTGTGAGCTCTGACCTACACAGAAATGGCCAAATTCTTCATTGTATTTACTTAATAGTATTGTAAATCCTTTTATGTCTGTTGTTCCAACCAGAACCTCAGCTAATGTTGAACTGAAATTAAACTCTTCATTCTTACTCAAATGTGACCACTGATCTCCCCCTTCCTAAACCTCACCCTCCTTCTTTGACTCTAAGTTCTGCTTATCTGCTGGAAGAGACGCTGAAATTGCCCTAGCCGGTTTGACCCAGTGGTTAGAGTGTCGGCCCTCAGACTGAAAGGTGGTGGGTTCGATTCTGGTCAAGGGCACGTATCTCTGTTGTAGGCTCTATCTCTGGCCCCGGTTGGTGCTCGTGCAGGAGGCAACCAATCGATGTCTCTCTCTCTTCCACTCCCTCTACAAAGCAATGGAAAAAATATCCTTGGGTGAGGATTTTTAAAAAAAAGAGAGAGGCTGAAATTTTCTCTCCAACATGACTTCATGGAGGATACCCTCCTCAGGGACCCAGGTGGCTTTACATTTTCTTTGTTGGGAGTTGGTGGAAAGAAGTCAGCCTCCTGAATGCAGCCCACTGTTCAGCACCTGAGACCAACCTATTCCATGTCCAGGTCCTGTTTTTTCCTGGCTCCATTTCATGTTATTTTTCACTGTTCCTTTCCTATTTGTGCTCCAAAGATGCTAAGCCTTCCCTAACTGGTACTGGACACAAAGCCAACTCTTTAGAGCTCTCATCTGATCCATCCCAGTTTGGGATCTTTTCTAGAACTATGATCCTTCACAGCAACAATGAGGAGTAAATGGGGGGGCAGAGGGGAGAGAGACGTCAACTCTACCAGAACTGTATGGACTGATGGGAGATGACTGATTGACCAAAGGAAAGTCATCGTGGTGGGATCAACTAGAGAAGGGTAAATGAATGATCAGAACACAGATGAGCACTGCCCTACATCACTTAATTCCAAGTCCAAGATTTCTTCCACAATTCCCTATCACCCCGATCTGAGTGGCTACTTGAGTCCCTGCCTTCAGAATCTTGATGTTTAACCAGAATAAAACTCTAATTTGGGTTATTTATCATAATAAAGCTTCCAAATTACAGTTATAAAGATTTCACTTTAAATTGTCAGGACTATGGACAGCACCCAAGTTTGCACCATAAATTCTTATCATCAGAAGCAGGTAGAAATTTTTGCAACAACACGTTAAAGCCCTCTGGTTTTACAGGTGAGAAAACTAAGGCACAAAAAGGTTACATATGACTTGTCCAAGATTATAGAGAGTCTTAAGATCCAAGTCCACGTCCCTTTGCGCTATACCTGCTATTTCTCAACACATTATGATAGCATGGCGGAAAGGGTCACGGGGCAGATCTAAGGGACACCAGTAGCCACCTGTTATTTCTCCCTTTCCAGCATGAACCTCCTCTTATTTTGGTAAATACATCTCCATTTGTGTATTTCCTAGAATATACTCTTCTCTTCTCTGGTCAGTGGATGTGATGTATCCTAGCATGGGCCGATTAGGTTCTCTCTCTCATGTTTTCAATATGAGTGGGGTTATTCAAAAAAGGACATACTAGTTGGAGGTGACACATTTCCTTGTTGGCATCCTGAAATGAATCTTCCAAATTTGAAGAAACTTTGATTTCATATAACCTTGAATTGTGCATGGGCGAAGATATATATTTTTATTTTATTCTCCTTAGTTTTGTTATAACTCTTCCTTATTCTTATAGGGTTTACCTCTCCAAAACTATCAAGAATTTTCAAGTGTTTAGTGTTTTTCTTCTTCGCTGGGTAATTTATACCTTTTTCCAGAGTTCTAGGCAAAGACTGCCAAGTAGAATTTAGCTCTGAGATAATTTCTCATTCTAAAATACAAATACAAAAACAGTCTGCTCATGATAATCCTTAAACCTGCCTTTGTGGCGTATCCTAAAGTCATTATTCTTTCACGTGGGTGAGCCCATAAATTGTTGTTTGGATTGATTTCTATTTCATTCACAGCTTGTATGAGATTACCTTCCATAGTACAGTCTTCAGGTATCCCGAGTTCACTTGAAATGTGTCACTATACTCATTGGAGACAACTAAATACCGTTATCCACAACTTATTGGTGAAGGGATTATTAATAGAGTTTACATAGCTGTATGTAACCTCAGAGAACAGAATGGGAGTGAAAGGGGAAGAAAGAAAGGAAGAATTAGGCAGCTTGTGTAGTAAAAAAACCCTGGATTGAGGATCAAACAGACTTGGGGTACTAGGGTTTTAGTTTTCTAACCCTGACCAAGTTACCTTGGGTAGATCATATCATTTCTATAGGTGGATAAAGTTGCCTCTAACATTCATTCTAACCTAACATTGCTGGATTTCTCCTGTCATTTATGCCATAATTTTTTAAAAAAACAAACTTCTTATCATGAAGCACTCAAAGATCATGTGTTGCTTGCTCCTTTCCACATCCTGAAAATATACATTTATAAAGGAGATTGATTACACTCTCTGGCAGGGGTAAAGCAGGTAATTAGCAAGTGTAGCAGGACATCATTCACCTTGACACCCTCTGTGACCTTCTTTCAAGTGGATTTGGGCACATCCATCTTCAGGCCCTAAGGTCACTGAGCTGCAGAAACACCTAGTATGATGCTGAATTAAAAATCCAAGACCTGGGTTCTGGCCCTGACTACAGCTCCTTCTGTGTATATGTCCTTGGTATACTTCTTAGGATTCTGCCAGATACAAAAAAAAAAAAAATTCAAGGCCACTTAAACACAGAGGTCCATAGACTCCATGGGAGGATTTGAGCTACCAAACTACAGATCAGGAAAGCATCTGAGCACCAGGAACAATCAGGGACTCAAGCTCAGCCAGGACTCATCCTTCTGCTGGTCTCTGCTCTACCCACATGCTGGCTTTATATTCTTATTACAGACCAGATTTATCTACTTGTAGGAAATACAGCCTTCCACAGCTCTAGATGTTACATTAATTTACTCACTCAATCTGCTGTTGCTTTTGAGCCTGACTACATGGCAACCAGTGTTCTAGGCACTAGGAACACAGTAGTGACAGGGAAAGTGTCTGCCCTTGGGATGCTCATGTTCTCATGGAGTCAAGAAAGTCATACAACAAACAAAAGTACAAATAGAATGCCTAGTAGTGGTAACTGATAGGGAAGAAAATAGCCAGCATAAGGGGTTGGGAGTGCCAAGTGGCAGTGGTGGTGATTTCATAAAAGCAGCCACAGAAAGTCCTTTAATATTTGGTGATATTTGAACAAAGGAAGAAGTTAGGGAGAAAGTAATAAGACTACCTGGTGAAAGAGCAAACATAAGGACTCCTAAGGGGGAACATACTCTTCACATGTTCAAGGACAAGCAAGGGGGCAGTGTGCTGGAGTAGGAGTGGGGGAAAGGAGAGTGCTAAGAGACAAGATCAGAAAGGTAGCAATGGCCAGACCATGCAGACTCAAGATCATTGTAAAAATTTGTACTTTTACTCTGGGATGGAAAGTCACTGGAAACTATTGAGCTGAGAAGTCACAGGATCCGATTTATGTTTTAGTAGAACCACTCTGGCCACTGCGTGGAGATTAAACTGTAGGAGTGCAAAGTGGAGGCAGGGAGGCTATTTGGGAGGCTATTTCAATAATTTAGGTAAGAGACTATGTGGTAGACTTGGTGAGAAATGGTCATATACTGAATATATTTTGAAGGTAGTCAACCATATATTCTGGAGGATTCTGTGTAGACGTAAAAGTGAAGGAGAGAACCCAGACAGCTGAAAGCAGAGAATTAAAGAGGTCTGAAGACTGAGCTCTGGAGCTCTCCAATATTTAGAGATTGGGAGCTGGGAACAAGCCTGCAAAGAAGGCTGAGAATGAATGGCCAGCAAGGTAGGAGGAGAAGTGAGAGAGACTGGATGGAGAAAAATGAGGCCTGAGAGCTGACCACTAGACATAACGCGGGGGGGGGGGGGGGGGGGGCAGTGGTCATAGGTGACCAGGACAAGTGCTGTTTACAGTGGAATGATGGAGATAAATGCTCTATAAGCTCATGCCAGTGAAGAGGTGAGTTCTCACTTCCATATTTTTAAATCCTAAAGATAGACTCTGATTAATATAGTTCAGGTCAAGTACTCATCTTTAAACCAATAAACTATGACAACGAAGAAGGGTATTTTGATGGATCAGTGGTAGGCTGATCAACAGTAGGGGAATCTCAGGCTGTCGTGTAAGAACACGGGCAACCCTGAGATATGTGTGGATGAAGAAAGGAGACAGGGAGGAGGAGATCACCGTGGGTCTCCCCAACATTGGGTCTGTAACTTGATCTTCAATTATAAAATGGGGTTGAAAGTCCTAGTTTCACAGAAGTTGTGTCAAAACCAGATCAAATAAGAGAATGTGGTAAATGAACACTGCACATACTGTAACTTCTAGGCAGAAATAATGGGTTGCCATCATGTTGCCAAAACAGACATGCCCACCCACGTGGCACTTCTCCAGGGGTCACACTCTTGGCCACACTGTGCCCCATGAAGAAGTTATACACGTATATATTTAAAACAAGTAGCTGGATATTCTGGCTAAAACAACACAATTATTTTTCCCAAGTTTAAACATTGGGAGCTTTTAAAAAAATGAACTCTTAATCTCTCTCAAAACAGAAAATGGAAAAAAACATCCCAAGAGGAGCTTAGAGTCGCATAGGCTCAAAAGAAAAATAAAAAATCATTGGCAAGAAGATAAAGGAAAGAGGCAAATAAAGACACCCTGCCCCCTAATATCTGCACTCATGGGGATTTGTTCTTCCTAGTTCTGACAAGGCATTTCAAATCTGAAGTATTTTTAAAATATAAGAGATCTTGAAGAGCCTTAACCTCAAATGGGCCTAATTAGTCCATGGCTGTATATTAGGTGCTTAAGGGGTTCATTAATCCTTTGATATGAAATGGGTCCTATTTGAAGAAAGGTTTGAAGAAATTTTGTTCCTGTCCTCAGAGAATTAAGAATTTTTAAGAACTGCTAAAACCAGTCTGACTTCTTCCCTGGGAATTGTAGATGTCCCATCTTAATTTACCAAATCCAGACTTCTCGGACAAGTCTCACAACATGAATATGCTACTCTTTTTCTGTGATATTCTCATCTTCTAAAATGAACCAAATAGAGACAAAAGATGTTGAATTTTTGAAACCTCAGGCATAATTTAATATCAGATTGGACTTTATTTTCTTTCATGTTTACTTTATAATCATGCTTATTTGTATGTCATCCTTCAATACTCTAGAGAGATGGATAAATCCTCATGATGTTTCTCTTTTCAATATAAATAATCTCTGATTAACATAAGGGATACATTTTCCATTTATGACACTTAAAGAACTAATCTCACAAAGCCTTTAAGACAGAGTAAAAAGAAGAATTAATAGTTAAAATGGCAGTATTACCCAAAACCATCTATAGATTTAATGCAAGCCCTATCAATGCGATCCCATGACAATTTTTACAGAAAGAGAAAAAAGTCCTAAAATTCATATAAAACCATAAAAGGTCCTGAATGGCCAAAGCAATTCTGAGAAAGAAAAACAAAACTGGAGGCATCATGCTTCCTGATTTCAAACTATATTACAAATCCACAGTAATCAAAACAGTATGGTATTGGCATAAATAGATCAATGGAACAGAAATGAGAAGCCAGAAATAAACCCACACATATATGATCATCTAATATTTGACAAGGAAGCCAAGAATACTCAATGGAGAAAAGGTAGTTCCTTTAATAAATGGTGTTGAGAAAACTAATCAGCCACATGGGAAAAAATGAAACTGGACTACTATCTTACACCATACACAAAAATTAACTCAAAATGGATTAAAAACTTAAATGTAAAACCTGAAACCATAAAATTCCTAGAAGAGAACATAGGGGAAATGCTCCTTGATACTGGTCTTGGTATATACTTGAAAGTTGCTTAGAGAGTAGATCTTAAAAGTTCTCACCACACCTACAAAAATTATTACTGTGTGAAGTAATGGGTGTGTTTAGTAATCTTATTGTGTTAATCATATATATATATATATATATATATATATATATATATTCAATACACTGTACACCTTAAACTTATACAATGTTATATGTCAATTATATCTCAATAAAACAAAAAAATACAATGTTCTCAAATTGGTATTGAAATTAATAAAAGTAATTTTATCTTTCTTGATTATGGGATGTCTCTCTTTTCTTCCCCCCAACTCCCACTCAGTTTTAACAGTGAGTGTCATAGACGTTATTCATGTTTGAATTCTTTGCTGCCCCTCCTCCCAGGCCCCTCCCTCTGGAAAGTTACACATACCTGATTCATTGACTTCAGGCTTGTTCATGTGACTTGTTGGCCATTGAAATATGAGAGAAAGTAATGTACACATTTTTAGGTAGAGCTTCAGGAGCCATTACACAGGTACCACCTTCTCTTTTACCTGAGCACAAGACCAGCAGTGTCCCAACTAGGACTACTCTCTTAGTATTGGACTTAAAATAAAGGTAAATTGAGCTAAAACAGACCCATGATGGACATAGAGCATGAATAAGAAAGAAACATGCATTGTTATAAAGCTGAGACATCAGGGATCATTTGTTACTGCAGCATAACTTAACCTGACAGAAAGAGCTTTATAAATTATTTTACATATTGTGTTTATATAATATAAGTATTATAATTGGTAAAACATTATAATAAGATCTACAGATTTCCTGGCTTCCCAATTTTCTGGTAGCATTCAAAAGAATGAGAACAGCAAGAGTATGCCAGGTGAGTTGGGAAATTCGTACTGGAAACCAGTAGCGCTCAGACTATTTTTGTTGATGGAACACACTGTCAGATTACATTGATTTTAGGTCAATAAAAGGGCTCCCCAGGGTTGGAGGGGTCTTGTCATTTTATAAGAGGAACTCTCAGGGCATACCTACTAAACCAAGTCTACACAAAATGTGGTCTGTAAACTTTTATCACTAGTCTTCAATGAGATAAACCCAGAAATTATGAATATGTGTTTCGAAGTTCTTAATGCAATTTGCTGTTGCCAGAACATCCAAGCTCAGGACTGGCCGAATTGCCTTGCTGAACAAGATAATAGAACTGTGTGTGATGTCATGCTGGCGTGGTGAGTCAAATGTGGCCCCAGGTACTTACTAGGATTAGCCTGCCACAGATCAGAGACCCAAAAAAAAGAAAAATCCTGTCCTTTACCACAGATAGTTTGAAAAGCATTGATCTAGAACCTCCTTGAAAGTCATCAAAAGAACCATTGCACCTAGTGTGACAGGAAAACTAATACAGGACCTAAAATGCACAGCAACACTATATGTAAAATTAAACTGTTTTCTTAGGAAAATCCATGCCTGTACTAACAATCTTCCTGACATCTTTATCCCACTGGAGATTTACTGAGACAGACAGAAATAACACTTCTTAATTACTCATTGTGTGTGGAGCACTGACAGACAGCTCTCAGGTTACCAAATACTATGCCACAGGGCACAATACATTTTTCCTTAGGAGCAGTTTTACTAATGGTGGGAGTACTCTAGCCTATAAAAGTTGACTTAACCTAAAAAGTAGGTAAACTGTATAATTTTGTTTACTAATCTGACTTCTAGGTCTCTAAAACAGAAATTAGGGCAATAGACTAAGAACCAGGGAAAATAGAGAAAATGTTAAACTACACTAAACTTTTCTTTTTTTTAAATACTCACCTGAGGATATTTTTCCATTGATTTTTTAGAGAGAGTGGAAGGGGCCCGGCCGGGCATGGCTCAGCGGTTGAGCGTCGACCTAGGATCCAGGCGATTGGGGTTCGATTCCCGGTCAGGGCACATGCCCGGGTTGCGGGATCGATCAGTGACTCTCTCACCATTGATGTTTCTCTCTCTCTCTCTCTCCCTCTCCTTTCCTCCCTCTGAAATCAATAAAGATATATTAAAAAAAAAAAAGAGAGAGAGAGAGAGAGGAAGGGACGGAGGAAGGGAAGAGAGAGAAACATCAACGTGAGAAGGATACAAGACTGGTTGCCTCCCCCTCGCACCCAACCAGGGCTGGGGATCTAACCTACAACTGAGGTATGTGCCCTTGACCGGACACCAAACCCACATCCCTTCAGTCCACAGCCGACACTCTAACCGCTGAGCCAAACCAGCCAGGGCAAACTGCACTAAGCTTTTGAGACTCACCTTCCTTTATGTCCTTCCTACCTCTCCACGACTTCTCAGCCATCCCTCTCTCCTCTTATGCTCCCCTAATCTCCCAAAACACAGTACTCATCAAAGTTATTTCCTTTCCTTCAACGGAGGTAATCTCAGGTATTAAGGGAAGAAACTGATTGGATTAATGTGTAGTAGGGTGTGGATGACTAATAAACTCTTAATCCTCCTACAGACGTCTGTTTTTGTGGAGAATTCGTTTATTTTAACTCAAATTAACCCTCAAAGGGAAAGCGCAAGGAGACGAAAAGAAAATGTTTGAGAAAATAAATGAAACGATTTTAGGTAAAGAAAGCAGGATGACTCCTGTCAGAGTTGCCTTCCCCCAGTCACTTCCTGATTTTCAGTCCACCACCCCCCCTTTTCTGTTTATTACATAAAATTCCCAAAAGTTTTTCATAGTGGCTCTCCGCTCTAAGAGTGGAGATGGTCATTGGTAAAAAGGACATTTTGAGTGAGAACTGAGGAAGGACTACACAAATACTGGAAGAGAAAATATTTGAAACACCATAAATATTAAAAGCTGAAAGAGACCTTGGAGATGATCTAACCTCGTATATCGCAAAGTGTGGTACATGAAATATGCTGGCAAATCATTAAATTAAATGTAATCACATAGTAAGGAAATCACTCCCTTTCAATTCTTTTTCAAGTTTTTAAAAATTATATTAAGGATAACAATTCAGTTTATAAAGGCTTTAACATCTACCTCTCTAACTGTTGCTTATTTTCATAAAGAGCAGGCTCGGGCTCAGAATCAATAGTAATGGTCTCTTTTTAGCATTTCATAAAATTATTTTCACTATTATTTATATTTACCATCATCTCCGAAAGTGGTACTGATTTTCAATTTTTGACAGTCACATTAAGTTTCTTTTAAGACACATTCATTTAAAAGAAAAAGAAAACCTTAGTAGTGTAAGAGGTACGTAGATGTAGAAAAGAATTATGAAGTTGACACGCAAATTATTGAAGCTGGGAAACATTGACCTAGCCTGAATGAGCTTCAACTTGAATTTAAAACTCATGAAAAAGTTATGCATGCATGTGGGCGGGAAAGAACCAGAAATGATGTTAGGGTAAAACACAAACCTGTCTCCTGTAAGTAGTGTAGTGAATTCCTCTGAACAGACCCACCAGCATACTGTAAAGAGGTGTGGCCTCAAGATTATGGCTTACAGTCTTCAGTGACACATCTCTTAAGAACCTCGGTTTACATTGGTACACTCAGTCTACAGCATTACCAGAATCAGAGCATTTTCCTACCTCCTCCTATGAGACAATCCTTGGGGATTTCCCACCATTTATAGCTCTTTCAGCACATTTTTCTGCTTGTGACCAGAAAGAGGATAATCTTTTAATAATAATACGGGAAATTTACATGTAGTATACATACATTTTTAGTCTACATAATGGTAATTAATAATTCATCATGATCTAGATTAATTCAGATGCTCTCAGTAACTATGGGCATACAGTATGCATTTATTCTGAGCCCGTATGTGAGAATTTTAACCATTAATGTAAAATAGCTTTGTCTGAGCTCAACAAATGTTTATTAAACACTCAAATATGTTCCAGGAATTGTGCTAGATGTTGAAGAATCATTAGCAAAAAGACTCAGTCCCTGCCTTCAAGGCATCCACAATTAAATTAAAATATGAGTCATGCTATATTTATGAAACTTGCCATAGTTCATAAAACAGTTTCACGCTGAATTTACTTAATACTTACAGAAACATTGTGATGTAAGATATCATTGTTATTCCCATTTTACATACAAGGAAACTAATGCTTAGTCAAGTTGACTTGCCCAAGGTTATTAATAATATATTAGTAAGCAACAGAGAAAAGTCTAAACCCAGTAATCCTGCCTCCAAATCAATGCTCTGCCTGCAATGCCAGCCTCCCAAAATTATTCCTCTCAGATTTCTGCTTCCGGCTGTAATGAAGTAACATGTATTCCTGCTGAGAACAACTTGAATAGCCAGAAAGAATACAAAAATAAAATCTATTCGAAGGTACTGAATCTATTTGACATCATTAGAAAACTGCCTCAGCAGCCAGAATTTTAGAGTACAAGATTATAGAGGTGAAGGAACATCAAAATGTGGCCAACCAAACAGAAAAACCATGCAGAAAATCAATTTACCCAAAAGCTAGTTCTAAGGAGCTGAACCTAATAAAATTCACAAGCTCCTATCCAGACTAGACTCATCAAGAAAAAAATGAATACAAGATGCAAATTACCCATATCAGGAGAGAAAAAGAGGACATCACTACAGACCCAAAAGACAGTAAAGAGAAAAAGATATATTGTGAACAATTTTATGCCAATAAATTGGACAACTTAGATGAAATGGACACATTAATTGAAAGATACAAATTATCAAAAATTGACCCAAGAAGAAACAGAAAACCTGAGCAGCCCATTAGTAATAAAAGAAATTGAATTAATATTTAACAACTTCCACAAAGAAACTCCAGGCCCAGATGACTTCACTGGTGAATTCCATACAACATTTAAGAAAGAAATAATACCAATCCTACACATACTTTTACAGAAAATAGAGGAGGAAACACCAAATCATTTTATGAGGCCAGTATTTCTCTGATTCCAAAAGTAGAGAAAGGCATCAAAAGAAAACAGGACTATAGAGCATTATCCCTCATAACATATATGTAAACCTTAACAAAATATTAGCAAATTTAATCCAAAAATATATACCTAATATATTAAATAATACATATCCAATAAATATAATGCATCATAACCAATGGGGTTTATTCTGGGGATGCAGGTATATCATTAAATGCCCAAGTAGAGAGAAATCACACAGTAATTTAAACAAGGAAAGTCTGATATGAAAAATTACTAATTCCAACAAGGGAGTAACTCTAAAGATATAAAGAATGCTAAGCAATACACTAGGCCCAAGGATGGGAAAAGAGCCCTCTCCCCAAGGCTGGAATTAAAACTGAATTGGAGAAGATGTGGTTCTAGTCCACTGGATGGTGAAAAGATTTTCTGGGTTGATCAGGTAAGAATTGGTCCCCGGTCCCCAGTTCTCAGGTAGGCCAAAACTGGTATGTGAGCATGAAGAGGGTGTCAGGGAGCAGGGGCCCATCACTAGCAGGGCAGCACAAGCCCTGGGGCGTGAAGTGTCTGCATTGGGCCAGACAGGGGCTAAGACAAGAGCTAAAACATTCTTCTAAAATAAGAGTGAAACAAAGACATTTCCAGACACACAAAGACAAAGATTATTCATTGTCATGAGACCAACACAGCAACAACTATTAAATGGAATTCTTCAGGAAAAAGAGAAGTGATCTCAGGCAGAAATACAGAATATAGGAAGAAATTAAGAAAACTAGAAAGGGTAAATATATGAGTAAACCTAAATGAATACTGACTATATGAAAATACTACTACTATTACTACTACTAATTCTGTCTTGTGAGGTTTTATATTTACATAAAATTAAAATGCATGACAACATTAACATAAAAGGTGGAGTTCATATGTTCTAAGGTCCTATCATTATGTGAGAAGTATTAATTTATATTAGGCACTAATAATTCAAGAACGAATGCAGTAATCTCCAGTGTAACCGCGAAAGTCACAGTTAAAAAACGTAAAACCAACAAGTTGATAGAAATGATAACAATAGTTGATTAAGCCAAAAGGAAGCAAGTAATAAGAGAAAAAGGAGCATAAAACAGGTGAGACAAATATTAAGTTGATAGAATCCAAGTATATTTGTTACTGCATTAAACATAAGTTAAATACTCAATGTAAAAACAAAGATTTTTTTTTAATTTTATTTTTCAATTACAGTTTACATTCAGTGTTATTTTATATTAGTTTTAGGTAAATAGCATAGTAGTTAGGCAATCATATACTTTACAGTGTTCTCCCTGATACTACCTGATACCATACATAGTTACAATATTATTGACTATATTCCCTATGCTGTATTTACATCCCTGTGACTATTTTGGTTTTTTGTTTTTTGTTATCCTTTTCCATTGCTTTTCAGAGAGAGGGAGAAAGGAAGAGAGAGAGAGAGAGAGAGAGAGAGAGAGAGAGAGAGAGAGAGAGAGAGAGAGAGAGAAACATCAATGTGAGAAAGACACGTGGATTAGTTTCCTCCCGCATGTGCCCTGGCTGGGGCTGGGGATTAAGCCTGCAACTGAGGTACGTGCCCTTGGCCAGAATCAAACCCAGGACCCTTCAGTCTGCAAGCCAATGCTCTAACCACTGAGCCAAACCGGCTAGGGTCCTGTGACTATTTTGTAACTACAAATTTGTACATCTTAATCCCTTCACCTCTTTCACCCAGCATCCCCCAAACCCTTCCCCCCTGGCAACCATCAGTCTGTTCTCTGTATGAGTCTGTTTCAATTTTGTTTACTTATGTATATTGTTCTTTAGACTCCACATAGAAGTGAAATCATATGGTATTTGTCTTTCTCTGATTTATTTCACTTAACATTAATACCCTCTAGATCCATCCATGCTGTCACAAATGGTAAGATTTCACTCTTTTTTTATGGCCAAGTAATATTCCATTGTACTTAAGTACTGCCACTCATATGTTGGACACTTGGGTTACTTCCATGTCGTAGCTATTGTAAATAATGCTGCAATGAACATAGGGGTGCATAAATTCTTTAAAATTAATGTTTTGGGTTTCTTCAAATACATACCCAAAAGTGGAATTGCTGCATCATAAGTCAGTTCTATTTTAATTTTCTGATGTAACTTTATACTGCTTCCCACAGGGGCTGCACCAATCTGCATTTCCACCAACAGTGCATGGGGGCTCCCTTTTCTCCACACCCTCGCCAACACTTGCTTGTTGATTTATTGATGATAGCAATTCTGACAGGTGTGAGGTGATATCTCATTGTAGTTTTAATTTACATTTCTCTGATGATTAGTGACATTGAGCATTTTTTTCCTGTCTATTGGCCATCTGTACGTCCTCTTTGGAGAAGCGTCTATTCAGGAAAACTACGATTTTTCAGACTGATAATAAAGTCAAAGCCAGCTGTTTCCTGCTTTTAAGAAGCATACTTTAAAAAATAAGGTTGCAGAAGATTTTAAAATGAAAATACTAATTAAAATAAAGGTTACATATTAATTAGAAAAGGAGACTTTTAGATAGAAAATATTACTAAAGATTAAGATATTTCATGAAAATAATCCTGTCCTCTTCACCTTTCTGTAAGACTCTGTAAGGCTCTTAAATCTAGTGACTAGCCTGGCACCCTCTATAGGTGTCTCAGCCCTGCATACTCCTTTTCAACAGCGCTGAACTTGTCAACTAGTTGGAATTATTCCTAAGTCTGTGCAGCCAGTTTTTCTGTGAGCTGCTTTTCAAGTCTTTATAAAGTTGATGTAATGGATTGCACAAATTTGAATATAAATATGAAACTCACCAATAATCAGATGATAAGTGAACACACCACTATTTCCCACTGGAGGCTGTGAAAAGTGAGTTGTGGACTCAGGTCATTGGGCAGTAGCTCCATCACCACCTCACCCAGCTTCCCAAGGATCAGCCCATAGCTAAGCTCTGCAGGGGACCGCGGCCCCTCCATGGGACTGACCCACCACAGGGCTCTGCCCAGTACCCATGGGTCTACCAGACACGAGAAACCCAGAAACACCCAACAGTCCACTTGGATTGGAACCCAACCAGCAACAGGTAGCCTGACTTTGAATTGCTCAGTTATATTGCTGTTGGGGGGAGAGGAGGAGGAGTGATTTATAAATAAAATATGCTTCTCTAGAAAAAGAAGTATGGAAAACACTAATTAAAATAATTTCTATACTAGTATTCGAAAAGGTTTTTAGATAGGAAGCATTACTAACTCATAAAGGGGACATTTTATAAAAATAAGTGTCAATATAGTGCAAAATTATTTATTCCAAAGTTGTATGCACTTAACAGTACACCTTTAAAATATGTGAAGCAAAAAAATACATAAGTCACTAAAAGAAGAAATAGATGAATGCACAGTTACCAACAGGAGATTTTATCTTAACGTCTCTCAGTAACGTAAAGAATAAGCAAAGCCAGAAATCAGTAAATATAGAAAAGATCCAGACAACCTGATTAACAAACTTGATAGAACTAACATATAAAAACACAGAACCAAACAGCACCAGAATACTTTTTATTTTGAAGACACGGGGAACATTTGCTATATGGCAGGCCATAAAACAAGTATCAACAACTTTCAAATAACAAAACGGATCTCGTAAATTACCTGAAACATTTAAGAGGAATAAAAAGAACAAATCTTACAGAAATTCTTCCAAAGAAAGAAAAAAAATGCATACAGCATACGTTTAGCGGAGTCCTGACGCCTCTGTGTGTTATGTGCCACTGAGGCGGCCCCAACTCCTGGCAACCCTATGAACGAGTGATGTCCCCAGTGTCCTGTGCTCACACCCCCACTCCGCCCCTAGAGAGCCACGCTATGGCTTCATTTATGGAGCCAATCCAACTCAAATTTGGTCTTTCTCTTTTCCTACTGCCTTCTATTTCCCCCAGCATTATTGTCTTTTCCAAAAACCGTGTCTTTTCACAATGTGCCTAAAGTAGGATGGCTTCAGTTTTGTCATTTTTACCTCCAGTGATGTTTTAGGCTTAATTTGCTCTGGGATCCAATTGTTTGTCTTTCTAGCAATCCAAAGTATCTGTAGGGCTCTCCTCCAACACCGTATTTCAAATGAATCAATTTTTTTCCTATCAGCCCTCTTCACTAATTTTTGCATCCATAACTAGTAATTGAGAATACAGGGTCTCTAATGATCCATCTTTGCTTTAGTGATCTTTTTTTTTTAATCCTCACGTGAGAATATGAGGGTTTGTTGTTGTTGTTGACTTTGAGAGAGAGAGGGAGAGAGAGAGAGAGAAACATCGATCAGTTGCCTCCCACACACGCCCAGACCAGGGATCAAATCTGCAAACTTTTGGTGTATGGGACAATGCCCCCAACCAACTGAGGCACCTGGCCAGGGTGTCTTAGTGATCTTTCCTAATTCTTCCAGTGTTACCCTTCCAAGTCTCAGCCTTCTCTTGATTTCTTGGCTGCAGTCTCCATTTGAACTGGTAACTGAACCAAGTTAAGGAAAATCTTTAACGATTTCCATATCTTCATTGTCTATGTTAAAGTATATTTCTCCCATTGTCATGACTTTTGTCTTCTTTCACTTTCATCAGAAGTCATTTCAAAGCATTGCTACTTTCTGCCAATAAGACAGTGTCATCTGCATATATTAAGTTATTGATATTTTTCCTACCAGTTTTCACTCCTCCTTCCTCTGAGTCTAGCCCAGTTTTTCATATATGTTCTGTGTACAGATTTTTAAAATGGGGAGATAAAATGCACTCCTGTCAGACACCTTTACCTATAGGAAATTGTTTTGTCTCTCCATATTTTGTCCTGACAGTGGCCTCCTATCCACAATACATGTTATGCATCACGACAATCAAGTGCTGAGCACACCCATTTCTTTCAGGGCAACCCACAGGTTTTCATGACCCACGCGATCAAAAGCTTTACTGTAGTCCATAAAACAGACTAACTTCTTTCTGAAATTCTTGGAGGCACTCCAGTATCCCACAAATGTTTGAAATTAGATGTTGAGTGCCTCTTCCTTTTCTGAATTCAGCTTGAACGTCTGGCATTTCTTGCTCCGTAAAAGGTAGAAGCCTTTGTTGCATCATGTTGAGCATTCCTTTGCTTGGGTGGGAAATTAAAGCAATGGTCCTATGGTTACTGCACTCTTTGGCATCTCCTTTCTTGAAAACATGGGAGGTATATTGAATGTTTCCAATCTGCAGGCGATTGTTTTGTTTTCCATATTTGCCGACACAGTCTTTTAGGATTTTGACAGATTCCGTCTCTGTAGCTTGAAATAATTCTATCGGTACCCATCAATCCCTGGTGATATATTTCTGCCCGATACTTTCAGGGCAGAACCAGAATTAAAGGGTCTTCTTCATAGGAATCTTCTTCAAAGGCATCTGGCATCCTTTTGTCTCTTTTGTGTAGACTTTAAGTCTGCCATTTCCACCTTCCTTGTATTTTCTCCTGGTCAGATAGCGTGCTTCCTTGGTTATTCAGCCCGCCTTCATCTAGGTCTGAATTAATTTCCCTTTTATGTCTTGAACCTTCTTTTTTTTTTTTTTTTTTTTAATATATCTTTACTGATTTCGGAGAGAGGAAGGGAGAAAGGGAGAGAGATAGAAACATCAAATGACAGAGTCATTGCTCGGCTGCCTCCTGCACTCCCTACTGGGGATCGAACCCGTAACCCAGGCATGTGCCCTGACTGGGAATCAAACCGTGATCTCCTGGATCCTAGGTTGATGCTCAACCGCTGGGCCACCCCCGGCCAGGCTTGAATCCTCTGATAGAGATGTCTTGTTGAGAGGCCTACAAAACATTTATACCAAAATCTGATAAGGGCATTATAAGAGAGTAAAATAATATGCTCATGAACATAGAAGTAAAATTTATTATTAAAATTAGCAGATGTGATCTAGGAAAAAAACATAAAAAAGATAACACATCATGACCAAGTTGGGCTTATTTCAGGAATGCAAGGGTTTAACATTCACAATCTAATTACCATAATTCACCACACTGACAGAAAAAGAGGGGAAAATCATATAATTATCTCTACAGATGCAGAAGAAAAGCATTTTATATAACTAAACACCCATTTATTAAGAAAATTCCTAACAAACTAAAAGGAACTCTCATAATCTGATAGCAAATAGTTCTACATCTTACTTAAGGTGAAATATTGAAAGTTTTCCTCCTAAGATTGGGAAGGAGACATGAATGTCTGTTGTCACCACATCTTTTCAATGTTCTATCCAGGACAAAAAAGGCTAAGGAAGGGAAGGGATGGAAAGGGAAGGAGTAAAACTGTCATTATTTACAAAGAATATGCTTGATAATAGGAAATAAAAGATAATATGCAAGTATTAGAATTAATAAATGAACTTAGCAAGATTGCTGGAAAGATTAACATAAAAAATCAATTTTAGGTATCAACAAACAATTAGAAAATTAAAAAATTTTAAAGATACCATTTACAACAGTAAAAACTTAATGAAAGATGCACAAGACCTCTACACAGAAAACTGCAAAATATTATTTAGAAAAACTAAAGAAGACCTAAATAAATGAAGGAATATACCAGGTTCATGTATCAACAGACTCAAAATCCACAAATCTTCAATATGGTAAAGATACCAATTCTCCCCAAAATTGATCTACAGGCAAACAAAATTCCAGAAAGTTTTCTGCATACATTCACTAACTAAACTTTATATGGAAATCCAAAGGATCATTCATAGGCAAGACAATCTTAAAGAAGAAAAAGTTAGCAGACTTACAATATCAAATACACAAGCTGATTCTAAAGCTACCATAATTAAGACAGAGTAGGGATCGCTGGAAAGACAGACAAACAGATCAATGAAACAAAACAGAGTGTCCAGGAACAGATTCACACACACACATATCCAAAAGTGACCCTGCAGTGCAGCAGAGAAGGGATGATATTTTCAATAAATGCTGCTGTGTTGATGGGATATCCACAGAAGGAAATGATCCTGACCTCTACCCCACACCATTCAAAGGAATGAATTCCCAGTGGATTTTAGATCGAATGAGAGAAGTGAAACAATAAAGCCTCAAGAATAACGCACAGCCTGGCAGTGTTGCTAAGTGGTTATTGCTTCCCCTGCCCACCAAGGGGTGGAGGATTAGAGTCCTGGTCAAGGGTACACACCTGAGTTTGGGGTTTGCTCCCCACCTACCAGTTGGGGCACGTGCTGGAGGCAACCAGCGGATGTGTCTCCCTCACATCGATGTTTCTCTCTCCCCCCACCCTCTCTGTCTCTCCTCCCTCCACTCCACTGTCTCTGAAAAACAATGGGGAAAATATCCTCACGTGAGGATTAACAAACAAACAAACAAAAGAATAACACATAATATCTTCATGCCCTTGGGGTACACAAGTATTTCTTAAACAAAATCCTAAATGCACCAAACTTAGAAGAAATTTTTGATAAATTGGACTATTTCATAAATATAATGTGGAGTAAAATAAGCCAGACCTAATAAAATTTGATGTGTGATATTATATTTACAAAGTTCAAAAACATGAAAAATTAACACATATTAATAGTAGGTAGGATAATAGGTGTTTACTTAGAGTCATTCTTGTGAGATGCCCAGAACAAAAGAAATCTGACTCAACATAAGTTGACATCACCAATTCCAGCTCCTAAAAATTACCAGTAATTTATACCTGGCATTGCCTAGCCAAAATAAAAGATTTACCTTCCATCTTCCCTAGGTTTCCCTTTACATTAAACTGGAGGGAGAAAGGAATAACAGAAGGAAGGGGGAGGGGGAGAGAGAGGGGCGTGTATATAATACTCTGTATTTTTTAGTCTTTCATGTGTATTTGCTTCTCCAAATCAAATCGTAGTTATTACGAATTTCATTTTATGTCTTAAAAATCTTTTTTAAGCTGTAAAAGAAACAAAACAAAAATGTAAAATATAGACCTTGCCCATATAAATTTATAATTGCACAAAGCATAAGTGAATTAGGAAGTAGAAACCTGACATACAAATAAAATACCAAAATAATGGCATAAGAAAGTTTATGATATTGTACCCAAAATGATCACTGGAGCATAAACACTGGAGATTAGAGAGGAGATACAGGGTGTACTCGGAGGTAGCTTTCTGGGAGATGAGCTTGAAAATTTTACTTAGAGGTACAGGGGTACAGCCTGCTAGTTGCCTCCCAATATTTATTTCCTAATTCTTACTTTTTTAAAATGAAAAAAACCCACCTGATTTTATTTGAGGCAGCAGTCTGCAAAATTGTCTCCATTTTCCAGCTTATCTGACAGCTAGTGTGACCAGGTAGTTAAGTCCTGTATGGCAAACTGTAAGCAGAAGAGGTGTATGAGATCTCCAGGAAATATCCTAAAAGGAAACTGCCTCCACCAAGCAGTGCCCATTCTGCCTTTCCCCACCTCCTTCTTTCTCTGGTATATGGATGTGATATCTGGTACTCCAACAGCCACCTTGGACCGTGAGGAAGAGAAGAAGGAACCAACCATGGAGTTTCTACACAAACACTAGGCAGCCTGCCTTTGAACTTCTTTTCCTGAGAGAAAAACTGGCCCTATGCATATCATAATATGTAGATGATCCTAGTGCTAGCTAGCTTAGGCAGACAGAACTTTCTATTCAGGTATTAAAACAAGGTATACATTGGGTGGTGTGAAGGCTCATACCAGCTCACAAAAGCCAATTGTTTAATTTTCAGAAATGTCTGTGAACTGGTGTTAAATACTTATACTTTAAAAAATAAAACTATATAAATGTAAAACTAAATGAATTATTATATCAAAAATGAAGGTAATAAATACTAAAAAACTCACTATTTCGTAATTATTTTTACGGCCTTTTATTATTATCTATGCCCTTAAGGTTCTACTTGCCTGGTAGAAATATTTCATAGCAGTGCGTTACTATACATTTCTTTCTAAGTCCACATTCTGTGATTTCATGTTGGCAGCTTGAAACATATTTTCTAAAAAAAATAAATCAAACACTAATAGATATCTACTAATTATTACACGTGGCAGGAGAGAAGAGAGTAAAAGAGAGGAGATGGAGATTAAAATGAGAATTCCCTGATTGTACTGTTTTATATACTTTTGACTGAACTATATAAATGTCTTATATACTTTAAAAATTATCAAATTTTTAAAAATATAATTTCTAAAATTGGAAACAAATGGAAACCTATAATCCCAACTGTGTATCAAACTGATAGCATAACCACACAAGGAAAATAATTATTTCAAGTGACTTTCAAACACAGTAATTTGACTATATATCCCTTGGGGGATATACCCTAGGGATAAAAGAACCACAAAGAAATCTTAAGCTGCATTCAGTGGTTTTATTATTAGAAGGAATATTGATATTGCTTTTTAAACTATTATATGTACATTTAAGATTAGGAAATAAATACACAAATTAATGTCTTTAAGAACCAAGATTTTCAGAGTAAGGAAAAAAATGATACACAGTAAATCAAAGAAGTTTAATCAAAACTCTGTAATCTTAAATTTGAATTGGTTCACACCCATTAGAATGACTACTATTAAAACAAAGGGGAGCCCTAGCCGGTTTGGCTCAGAGGTTAGAGCATTGGCCCTTAGATGGAAGGGTCCTGGGTTTGATTCCAGACAAGGGCATGTACGTTGGTTGCAGGCTCGATCCCCAGCCCTGGATGGGGACCATGCAAGAGGCGACCAATCGATGTCTCTTTCTCTCCCTTCTACTCTCTCTGAAAAGCAATGGAAAAAATTTCCTTGGGTGAGGATTGTTTCCAACTGAGCTGGGATGAGCAGCCCTTTAGCATTTTTTTGGTATAAACTTCTAGAGGTAGAATGGTTGAGTTAAAGAATATAGACACTTTTGATGGGAAATGTTACAAATTGTCTAATTATCCTCAGACAAGTCATAGCATTTTCTAGGACTATCAGCAGTGTGTGACACTACCCATTTCTCCATACCTTCTCCAAGTTTACAACTTATAATGTTAAAATTATAAATTTTATAATTGTGAATTTTAAAATATTTTATGTTAAAATATCTTTATTCAGCTGGTAAACAAACATTGGTTTAAATTTTCATTTAGTTGACTACCAGTGAGACTGGAAATTGTTTCATATATTTCAAATATGTATTGACCATTTGTGTTCATTACTTTAAATAGTACCTTCAGATAAGGGAACAGGTTCAGAAAAGTTAAATGACTTGTTCAAGGACACACAGATTCTAGGAAGCAGATAACTTTTTTTTCACATTCTGAAATGAAATGGGATTGCTCCTCAGTTTGTCAGAGTGAGCAATAAAGCCTACGGAGCAAAGTTCTGTTGAATCCAAGAGTTCAAGGACATCTAACTAATATATAAGTCTCTTCAAGCCAAATCATCTTAATAAAATATTGCTTGGAGAATTATTATGAAGATTTAATGAACTACAGTTCTTTTACTCTTTGATTTATCAGTCTGAGATAAATTAAATCCAGATCAAGATTGGAAGATAAAGAAGAGACTGTTACAAAAGAGTATCTGAATATTCTGACAGCATCCTTCTTACCATCCATCGGTCATGAATGGCTGCACAGTTGTAGATGCTGAAGGAGACGCTAGTACCCTGTGACCTCCTTCTCCCCATGAAGACCCCAGGAGGGCAAAGCAATCAACTGAATATGTTTTATGATGGTAGAATGCAACCAGCAAACTATTTCTAGAGATGCTCATAAACTGAAACTTGACTTTTCGTTTGAGTGCCTTTTTTCATTTCTATCCCAAAGGATATGTAAAGCCAGGCTCTCACCTGCTGCTTTAACCTTGTGTGGCAAAGCCAAAGACTCCTTTTTTTAATAATTAACAAAAGAGTTTATGAGTCAACAATAATAAAAGAAAAAGAATAACAATAAATGAAATGCCAGAGTTACTGATATGTTTAAAAAAAATTTTTTAAAGCACACTGGCCAAATGTAATCTAGTAAGAATTGACCAGAGATCTATATCAGCAAGAGGAAGGAATTTGAGGGACCTGGAAAAGAGAGATGTTAACATTCTTTTGGAGGGGTAAAACTCCTAACAATTCTTTCTATTTGGCTTTAAATTCTTATCCCAGGAGAGTGAAGTGTTTGTTTTTATTTTTTTTAAATATATCTTTATTGATTTGAGGGAGAGGAAGGAAGAGGGAGAGAGAGAGAGAAACATCAATGATGAGAGAGTCATTGATCGGCTGCCTCCTGCACACCCCCAACTGGGGATCGAGCCTGCATCCTAGGCATGATCCCAGACCCGGAATCAAACCTCGATCTCCTGGATCCTAGGTGAACTGCTCAGCCACGCCCGGCGGGACAGAAGAGTGAAGTTTTTGTTCCAGAAACTGAGTGCTCAAGTTTCCCTCAGAAAGAGGGAAATGCCTGTTAACACATGTCCAATTGGAGATCATTTGTGTTCATGACTATCCCAGGCCAATAATAAAAAAAAGAATAACAATAAATGAAGTGCCAGAGTTACTGATATGTTTAAAAAAAAATTTTAAAAGCACACTGGCCAAATGTAATCTAGTAAGAATTAACCAAAAATCTGTATCAGCAAGAGGAAGGAATTTGAGGGACCTGGAAATGGGGCCTGGGATGCGGGCTCCATCCCCAGTCGGGGGCATGCAGGAGGCAGCATCAAGTAAAAGAGTAAAATTTAAGCACTAGGGGTCTCCACTCTACCCCCTCCCCAAAGCGATGCTTCCTTGACCATTTCTTGTTTTAAGCAGAAAAATCATAATTAGGTGCCAGAAGCAGCAATGGAGACAGAAATTCAGTCACTGCCCCATAAAACGCGTGCAGTTTCCACCGCAGCACAGCACGTTAGGACACCTTAGTGTCTCCTGGATATGCACAGCTGGATTCTTGAAGATCTTGCATAACGTAAAATTCACGTAACTCAAGAGTAATTTTCCCATAACAATTCTGTATTTGTTCCTTATATAAGAGGCAGAGGTTTAAGGCACGGATTAGTGCGTTTAGCTCGAGTCAGATTACCTAGTCCAGTCCTCGCTCCTCTTACTAATGAAGAGAACTTAAGCAAGTCACTTAACCTCTTTTTGACTCAGACGCCTCAGCTGTAAAATGAAGATAATGAAAATACAAACATCTCGCCTGACTGACTCTTCAAAGGGCCCCATGAGGTGGCAATAGTCCCTACCTCACTAAGCTTGAGGGAGCCCTAATGAGTTAATATGTGTAAAGCAGTTAAAAAGATGCCTAGCACATAAGTGCATTAGAACTGTTTGCTTATTAATTATTTTTTATTATCAGCTAAAGCAGAACGGCCATGTAGCAATAGCATAAATGGAGTTTATCATTCACTTGGCCCACTCACTTTGAACTTTTTAGATTCCTGACTTTTATTTTTAACTTAGGAGATTTTCATTATTTCAAAATGAGTGTATATATTTAGGCTTTATTTACCTTTTTACATTGCACTATTTTAAATTTGCATAATTTAAATAAGCATTGTGGGGAGCCGGCGGGACTCCCCCCGGGAGGACCCGCCGGGCGAGGTGCTGCCCAGGGAGAAAGACCCGGGAGGCCCGCTTGCCCTAGTGCCATCAAGAGAGAAATCTCTGAGGCATTGACCCGAGTGGTGGGCAGCGGTGCTAGCACTCGCCCTGCTCCCCCCGCTCCCCCTCCATCCGAGGGACAGGGAACGGTTTGCATTCAGTGTCCCAGCTATCAATTTGCAGAGACCCATGCAACGGTATCAGTGGAAAATGCTTCCCCAGGGAGATGTGGATGAGTTAGTGGCCCCAGGCACAGAGGAGCTGCCTGGGTGAGCTGCAGAGGTGCCCTCCTGCTCCCTGACCCAGTCCTTGAGGCACCAAAGCAACACTAAATTCTAGAAAGGCTAATTAGGAAGCTGGCCCCGGCCGGAAGGGTTAAAGGATAGTTAAGCCACATACCAAGCCAAGGACTCTATCCTCCCCAAAAGTTCCCATTAGAAGCCGAGATAAGGATACTTTCCAAGGCCTGAGCTCCTGCAGGAGGCAGGGTGTTTACTCTGAAAAGGCATTCGTAGGACCTTGGAGTAATTACTTAATATTGGGCTAAGGGAAGAAATGTGGGGCGGGGTGCTATTCAGCACAATCAACAGTGCCTGTATATATTGAGCGGAGAAAATAAACTCGGGGCTGGCAGCTGGCAACAGGAATGAGCTGCAGCCCTCCCGATCCCATCCTGTCTCTTGTCTTTCTTTTCCAATCCTCACCCCCTCAATCAGGTTCCCGTTCGACTGCCGGCAGGCTCCGGCAAAGCATAAAACAAATAGGCACTATATGGGCTTTAGGTGTGAACGTGCAATAGATTAAAGGTTCGTTGCAATTCTAAAGGGCAATTACTACTGATCAATATGCAAGTGCTCTTGTAATTCAGAAGGGATTAAGGGTATACAACAACAGGCAGGCAACAGAGAGAGGAAGCTAGAAGATGCCTGCCCAGGTTGACTCCAAGTAAAACTAGTGATAACACTTCCTGTATGCCAGGCACTGGTCTAAGTCCCTTTTTAAAAATATATATATATTTAATTTTATTGATTTTTAGAGAGAGACATCTATCGGTTGCCTCCCGTACATGCCCCAACCGGAGGTAAATCAAACCTGTAGCCAGGGTATGTGCCCTGACCAAGAATCAAACGGGCCACCTTTTGGTGTAGGTGACAACTGAGCCACATTGGCCAGGGCTGGTCTAAGTCTTTTATACACATTATATTCAATTCTTACAATACCCCCATGAGATAAATACTATTAATGCCCCCATTTTACAGGTACAGAAACTGAGACACAAAATATTTAAGCAACTTGCCCAGGTCACCCACCTGGTAAGTGGTGGTGCTAAGATTTAAACCTAAATATTCTATCCCCAAAACCCAGATGTAGTTGTCTTACTACACCTCAAAAAGTTATGATGTAAAAGTTCATTTTATGTTCTTCCACTTTTTTCTCTCTTCAGGGCCTATTTACTTCTTAAATACTGCCCTACCCACAACTGTAATGGGCATGGATATGCTAAATAAAAGCTGTGGAAAATACATCCCCCAAAGATGAGCAGTGTTAAAATTTTGGTGTATTTCCTTCTAGGCGTTTTTCTAAGTTCATGGGTTTGTTTTACATAGTTGTGATCATATTGTACATACAATTTTAATCTTCCTTTCTCCCTTCACAATATTTTAATATGTGCTTTAGAAAGTTCATAAACTTCCTTTATATAGGCTGCATAATGTACTGTTACGTGGCAGTTCCATAATATATCTACTATTCCTTTCATGTTGGACATCTGAGTACTTCCATCTTTTTTGGTGTGAGATGAAAATCTTTGTCCCCTCTTTCTCGATAGTTTCCCTTTTCCTAACATTTCTTCATATATTCCTCAGCACACAATGACCTTGATATCCTTCTATCTTTCCTTCTCTCAAAATTTACTTTCTGGACTCAGGAGGGGGTGGGGGGGTGGAATGGATTGATGGGGGGGGCATCTGTAATACTGTCAACAATAAAGATAAATAAATAAATAAATAAATAAATAAATAAATAAATAGACAGATTTTCTTTCTGGAAGGGAGCTGGTAAACTCATGCATACTAAAGTGTATATGGTTTGTGAAGCTTAATTTATTATCTCTTCAAAGATACTTTTATCCATTTAAGCCAAAGGAATGAAGCTCTAATTGTGGGATTTTAGTCATCAGAAAATCTATCTGGCGAGATCCTCCAACCTCCCCAATCAGAGAGTAGACTCCACAATAGAAAGAGGTTCAGGGCTTACTTAATGTTAGTAAATCTGAAGAGAAGGTGGCCTAGAGCTGTGAAGGTGGTGATGTGAAAAGAGGGACTTTTTATAAGGAACAGTGAAAAAACTGGATAGAACAAAAGATGAAAGTCAGAAGACTCGCCCAGCCACGCAGGGGGCATTCCGCACCACTCACCGAGCTTCGGCTGTTTGCCTTTCCAGTCCTTCTGGCCTTTGCGAGGGGCCCCGCCCACTCATCAGAACCTCTTGGTCTTCATTCCTCTGCCAAGTCTCACCGTGTGGAGGCCCTTCTGAGCCACAGAGCCCTTCGCAAGGAACAAAAGAGAAGTTCTAAGAGGGCCCATTCCAAGCCCTGTGTTCACAGGCGATCTTGCTGGACTTTCACCTCCCGCGACTCAAGGGCAGTTAATAATCCTGGGGCGGGGGGGAGCATGGTGGTCAGAGGCCTCACGTGAAAGTTCACAGTCCTGTGCTGCCCCCCAGCCGGGTGTCTTTCTTTCCCTCCTCCCAGAGGCTGCGCGGGGCAGCACAGGGGACCCAAGGCAGAACCCAGTTTCCCCCAAGGCTCCCTACCCGAAAGGGCATCGCGTCCTCCAGGGAGGTGCTGGTGGCGGCTGGCGTGGAGAAAGGGGACCGAAGGGGTGTGCAGGGTAAAGGCCAAGCCAAAGGGGTCAACGGCTCCTCCCGTTCTGGATTACCGAGAGGAGGGAGCCCGAAACGCGGAAACCTAGCCGGCCCAGCAAGAAACAAACCGGCGAGACGCTCCACGGAGGGCAGGGCGGGCGCCGCGCCCGGGGGACCGGCCGCCTCTCGGCTCCCGCGCCGGGCGCGCTCCCACGCCTGGTCCGCCGGGACCGCGGGCGCACCGCACACGCACCTACCCGCCTCCTGCTCGCCGCCCCGCCCTCCTCCTCGCTGGTTGGCACGCGCGCCGCACAGCGCCCCGGCGGCGGGAGGGGCCGGGCGCGCCCGCCACGCATATTCCCCGAGCTGAAGGCGCGGCGCGCAATCTCGGGTGGCGGCGGCAGGACAGCGGCAGTGACAGCGGCAGCGGCCGGCGCGCACCGTCTCCCCGACGCTCCCGCATCCCGCCTCCAGTGCGCCGCGGAACCGCCCGCGGTCCTGCGGCCCCGACGCGCACGGCCGAGCTCCGCGCACAATAGCGGCCGCCGCGGCCCCAAGCCCACCGCCCACCATGAAGAAAGCGGCGAGGAAGGGCTGCGACTACAAGCGCTTCCTGAAGAACAACTGGCTGCTGCTCTCCACCGTCGCCGCCGTGGTGCTGGGTGAGCCGCGCGGCGGGTGGGCGACGCGCGCAGCCTCACGCGCTCCAGCGCCCGGGCCGCGTGCGGGGAGGGCGCGTGCGGGGGGGGGGGGGGGCGGGCGTTGGCGCATCCAGTGCCCGCGTCCCTCGGCGCCTTCTCGGTATCGGACCCCACGCGGGGGCTTCCCCCGACGAGCGTGTTGTTTTCCGCGTGCGAAGAACAAAGCTCCTTGGGAGCTCCCATTTGGGGGCTCCACCAACTGCCGGTCCCTGCGTTACCCACAATGATCAAAGGGATTTGGAGGGGGAAAGGGAAGCAAGTAGCTCTCAGTTCTTCCCGAGTGGAAGCCAGCGTGCGTGCTCGTGTGTGTGTATTTAATTGTATCTGCTCCCCAATTTGTGACCAGAGCCATGCTGCTCTGACAGATTGTGGGTCACGCTTCTCAGGGATGGCCAGCGCGGGAGGGTGGGTGTGTTGGCCTTGCTCACCATGGGCAGTGCCTGGAAAGGTGCCTTCGCAGGCAGCAGCAAGCACGACCTACCCGCACCTGGGCTCTGAAAACCTGCCACATTCGTGCCAAATTCGGGGATTATGGGGGTGGGCAGAAGCGACCGAGGAGAACTCGGATTTCCCGGTTTCCCACCCTGCTAATGTGCAGGCACGGTCTCCCTGAACTTCCTTGCTCAGCACACACTGTTTTTCTAACGAAAATAATTTTTAAGTCGTATTTGCTTGTTTTTCAACAAAAATGCATTTAAGTGATTCCCTCCTGACAGGTCACCGGACTAGGTGGATGTCTGAGCCATTGCTCAGAGGTGTGCGTTGTTCCTGTTTAGATTCTGGATTTCTGCCAGGCTGTTGTACAACTTGGGCTCTGGCATGCTCCTCTTTGGGTTGGAGCCATGTCTCTTTCCTTTATTCTGTGAGCTCATACGGGTGAGGACACATAGCAGGTGAGACTCCTTCAGAGTCCCCACCTTCCGTTTGGAAACAGAAGCTGGGTTTGCTGGGAGGAGTGTAGGGGGAGCCTGTCCCTCTCCCAACCTCTTGCACCTGCCTCTGCAGCTGCTGCTGCTGCCCCCCCCACGTAACCCCCCAGATTTGCTCCTTTAGAACTTTGTGCAAAGTAAAGTCAGGTTTCTAGTAAATAAATAACACTCTTGAATTGCCTTAGCAGACGCCATTTGTGGGAGGAAAGGTAAGAAGTAGAGAACCAAGTCTTGACCGCTTACCTCTGCTGTACCTCCCCCTAGAAGGGCCACGTGGCTTTAGGGAAGATTTATGTTTCCCCACCATGTTTAAATGACAGATGCCACAAAGAAAGTTATTGGATTTTCCTGTGGCCAAATAGATGAGATGGCCTTGACTGTTTTCCTCTGATAAGAGTCCAGAATTAATGTTAAGACTCAGTTTAAGGACAGTTTTCAGGGCTAATCCTAGGTTGGCATTCCCCTCCCAATTCCCTGTGGAAGTGGAATCCTGCCTTTTCAGCCACAGGGTTCTCCAGAGATACTCAGCTGTAAACCATGTGTGGCTGGTTTGGAAAGGATTTTGAGCACTTGTTCCCTGGCCTTTAGAACTTGTTGCTTAAATACATCCTTGGGGTGAAGAGGGATTGCCTGCCTATTTTGCAGACCTGGCACTTGGTTCTGATGGTCATTTTCCTCCAGTTTTAATGTGAGTGAGCCCAGGAGCTTGATTCAGAAAGGAAAACTACCATATAAAAATTGTAAGGGCCCAGCTGAAGTCATCTTGGACATTTGCCCTTCCAGGAGCGCGCAGGGGAGTCCACTCTCCTAGTGTTTCTGCTCCTGGTCTGAGAAGCGTCCAGCCTAGGCTACCCCCAGTGTGCCCGTCGGTCACAGGCACTTCCTGGGGTCCCTTTTTCCCTCTTTATTTGGAGCACTGGGCCTGTGTGGAAATTATACCTGTTTGTGTAGTCTGCACGAGCTCCTTTGTTTAACCAGGAGTGAAATTCCAGCCAATTTATAGCAGTGACGTTGAGTCCGTCCATAAGCCCTTACTAGGTCATGATATTAAGTTTATTTTTATAATCTTAATTGATACAGAAAATCACAAACACTCTCATGAAGCTTCCTTTCTGGACCTTTTAGCATATGGATCTTAAAGAAGTAAGAACTCTTAAATTTATTAACTACTCTGACAGAATGTCGTTTTCTTATTACAGCTGCTGAAATGTTTGGTCCCTGCTGTAATTCAGTAGCCCTGACACATTAAAATATTTTGATTATTAAAATGAGGTACAAAAGTATGAACCATCTTAAAGCCTTTGATTTTTTCAAGACATCGTATATCTTTATTAGGTGTGCAAGTTCTTTCTTTCCCTGGACAAGAAGATGCTAAGTGCTAAACATTTCCTCAAATTCTTACGAGATAAGGGGACTGAATAGTTAAATAACCATCTTTGTTAATTTTGGTGAAAGCCTACAAGGTCCTAGAAATAATATCTTGGATTTTCAGAGGAGGGGCCTTTACGAAAACACCATAGGGAACAATTTTCATTGCTTTCATTGCAGTTCCTACAGGTGTTTCCCTCCTTCTATAGTATAGTAGAATGAACACAGACTCTAGAGTCAAGAGTGCTGGATTTCAATTCTGGCACTACTGGGCTCTACCATTTAGCCAAATATCTTATTAACTGGGATCCTCAATATTCTTATCTGGAAAATAGGGACATTTGTCATGACCTTGTTTGTTATCAGGGTTGATTAAAATAACGTGAAAACAGACAGTTGCGTGGCTGGCACATAATAAATCTGAATAATTTGATCCTGAGGCAGTTATTATTTTCTTATGAGATAAAGTCACATGGTATATCTCCGTTCTGCTTAGTGTCTGCCCTATACTACAGAGTTCAAGGTAATTGGAATGTTCTGATGACATGCTCTGTCTCGGCGAATACCAGCCTCCAGAGCATTCTTCTTTTTTTTTTTTTTAAGGATATTTTCCTAAAAGCCTTAATCATTTTGTCTTGTGCCCCATAGCCTGATTCTTGGTTCGTTTAACTGGCAGAAACTCTGAGGGAAGAATTTTTTGTGCTTCCAGTGGGAGTTCTGCTCATGCGGAATGGCTGTGTACGAATTCCGTGCCAGAGCGTTCTGACTCAAGTCCCCCAGTAACGATCACATTGTGTATGGTGTTGGTAAAGCGCTCGTGGAATCCTCACCCCATTCACAGCATAAAGCCCGATCTTTCTGTTCAGACAGGGTGTGCTTCATTTCAGTCATTTGGAAAATCTGATTTCTAGCTTACGGATTTTCAGGAAAGGAAATAGATGTTATTTACACGACAGAGCTGGCAAGCTTATTCATTCTGAACAATTTTCTTTGGCATGCCCAAGGAAGCAGTCATTTCTAGATTCAAATTCCATTGTCTAAAACCGAAAACCATTCCTTCATGTTCTTAGTAATGCCCTGGCCCCAGCCTTGCATCTGCTGCACTGGAGCTCCTGGAGTGTATATCTGGCAGTGCTCATTTGAGTCATGGAATAAGCTCTCTTGCTCTGTCTGTTTTTATGTGTCTGTGAAGCCCCTGAGGACAGGGGCAAACCACAGCTCAGGCTAATTCAAGGCCCAGCACATCACCTGCACAGAGCCTTTGGTGTCGCAGTGTTCAAAATGTGTTTTGTTATCCATGAAGCTCATTTGTTCTGGCAGGTCCCAGGCCTGGTACTGCTGGGCCTCTAATCACCTCAGCCTTGGAATATACCTGCAGTAATCAACACTTAAATCATTTGTTCAACAAATATATATTGGGCACCTACTGTGTGCCAGGGACTGTTCTAGAGCTAGGGCACACAGCAGTGAACAAAACAATAAAAACCCCTGTCCTCATGGAATTTATGTTCAAACGGAGAGAGGTAGGCAGTAAACTATAAGTGGGTAAAATACAACAGAGTATGTTAGATGGTCAGTGTACTCTAGAGTTACAAAGCAGGGAGGCGGCTGGGGGTGCAGTTTTAAATAGGGTTCTAGGGAAGGCTCTGCTGAGAAGGTGACAATTGACTTGAGACTGGAAAGAGGTGAGGGAACATGTGCACAGATATCTGGGGAGAATCCTGGCTTGTTTGAGAAAGACATAAAGTGGAGCGAGGAGGGATGGGTGAGGCAGGAGGCTAGGAGGGGGACAGAGCACTAGGATGGTGTAAGATCTTTTATTATAAGGACTTTGACTTTTACGGGGAGATGGGAAACCATTAAAAGGTTTTGAGCAGAGTGGTGACATGGTCTGGTTGTATTTTAATCAGCTCTTCCTGGCAGCTGTTTTGACCGCAGACCGCAGAGGCAAGGGTGGGAAAAGCGATACCTGTTTATGAGGCTAGTGCAGTTAGCCTGTGTGTTTTACGTATTATACTTTTCTAATCTCATTTGCATCATGGCTAGTGAAATCTTAGGAAATGCTTATGAAAAGAAAAAATTTGCAACTATAAAGTAGGTGTCACATGGATGAGAAAACAGATTCAGTTAGTAACTGGCAACACCAGGTCTTCCTGTCCTTTCTCCTTCAGGCTGCTTCTCCCATATCTAGCCCCCTGTTTCCTGCTGACCCACCTGGGAGCCACGGTCCTCTGGCCGAGAGCCGCGTTGGGTGGGGAGTAAGGGTTCTGTACTGTGCACCGAGACCGAGACGGGGCAGCAGCGTGCTCCACGGGACCCTCCGAGTTGCAGCGTGTGCCGTGGAGGGTCACTGCTCCAGTGGCATATGCCAGACCCATCAGCCAGGCTGGTCTCCACTCTGGGCTCAGACCTACCTCATCCCTCTGCCGAGGAGGCTGCCCTGCTTTTCTTTCCACCTTCGAATTCTGCCCTTCCTACCTTCTAATTAAGGGACTCGGTGTGACTGGAGCAGAGAGTGCGATTGGGTGACATGGGAAAACAAAAAAAGCGAGGCTGCAGAGGTCAGGAGCCAGATCCTGGGGAGCCTGGAATGCCACGCTGATGAGTGCAGACATGACCCTGAGGATTGATTAAGGTGGGCAGTGACACGGGTAGAGCTGTGCTTTAGAAAAGATCGTTGAGGTGGATGGATGTAGAAAGTGGATCCAAGCAGGGCAAACTGGCAGGTGGGGCAGACCCCCCCAGGGGATTACTGTTAAGGTCCAGGCAGGGGGCGATGGAGACCTCTGCTGAGCGGCAGCAGTGAGAGTGGGAAGGAAAAGACAGCTGTGCAGTGTCTTCCTGGGGTTAACCTGGGGGGGCTTGGCTGGCTTTGGTCCGCAGGAGAAGGAGGTGGTGATCTCTAGCAAGAGAGGGAGTCCTGGAAGGGGCACCACCTTGGAAAGGACTATTATGCTCTCCCACTGTACAGGACCAATATCTACTTGGTATTTATTACTCTATAGTTAAACTTTATTCTTACCTGGTTGGTGTGGCTCAGTGGTTGAGCATCAACCCAGGAACCAAGAGGTCACCAGTGTGATTCCTGGTCAGGGCACATGCCCAGGTTGCAGGCTCGATCCCCTGTAGGGGGCATGCAGGAGGGAGCAGATCGATGATGTTTCTATCTCTCTATCCCTCTCCCTTCTCTCTAAAAATCAGTAAAAACACATTTTAAGAATATATATATGTATTCTAATGTTTCTGCCTGTCTCACTGACCCATAAGCCTTTGAGGGAAGGATTTCTGTGCTGCTCTTCTCAATAGTCACATCACTTGTCACAATGCTGGTAGACTCAATGCATCGGTTGGATTGTTGAGTCATTTATGATCCAGAAAGTCAGTAAGATGTTCACGTTTATTCACTTGTTTATGGAGTGAATAAATGAGCTCAAAGTCTAACTTGAAAATAAAATGAGACCTTGAAGTAATGAGACTCTTAAAAGCTATGTAAGAAAGTATATCTGATAGTTAAACCCTCTGGGCCTTTGTTTCTTATCAGAAAGAAGAGAGGTTTAGATTGGCTAGAAGAGCAAAGAGGATTCCATTCATGTGGCAACTCCCATTTATAGGTAGTGGACTGTCTGGTGTGATGTGTTTGTTGAGAAAGGATTGGAAACAAAAGTTCGGAAATTGATTGCTGGTGTCTGTCCAAGGCTTGGGGTCAGGAAGTAGTGGCGTGTGTCCTTGCGCACTTACTGACCTTGGGTTGGAAAGTTCCTTGGGGTTCCTTCTAGCTTTAAGATCATTTATCTCTGTGACTGTATAGTAATTCCTCAGCTCATTGCCAGGAGCCAGAGGAACTCTTCCAGAGGGAACTGAGGGAAGGCTAAAGATCATTACTGGAGGGTAAGGTGGCCTTGATGCTGAGTCAGTTGTTCTGCATTTGAACTGCTTGATCAGTGACTTGAGTATAATAATAGAAATTGTAGATGGGGCTATTCCCAGGGTAATGTTCTATATTAGGTTATTCATTAAAGTAGTAATATGAGTTCAATAAACTTATGTTGTTTCTATATATGTATATGTATTTTACACGTATCTGCTTATGTACCTTAGAAAAAAAGGTCCTTTTAGCTGGCTTGGCCCAAGATCCACATAGTGAAGAATTAGGAAAAGAATTTTTGGCTTTGAGTGCCTTTGCCTGGTGCTTTCATTTTGAAATCAGAACCCACCAGATTTAGGGAATCACTAAAAAGATTCTGGTTTTTGGTGGTGGTTCTATCTACGGCATGTGCGTCAAAGTCCATCAAACTAAAACCTCACACAAAATTATCTGAGTGAAAAATTATTTTAAGTGTTAGGCTCTGCACATCAGGGTTGGTATATACATTCTTAAACCATCTGTTGGAAGGAGTTTGAATGTAAATTGCTAAAGTGCAGAGAAAAAGGGAAAGGGGCTGTTGTGTGTATGTCTGTCTATTCAACTTTAGTACTCAGGAAAGAGAAGGTGGTTGATAAATACTCAATATCCTGTTAGATGTTGCTTAATCCCAGATACACTGTTTACAGATTTGAGCAGCAGACATGAAAAATAAAGGAAGCTTCAAATGAAGACACAGATGTAGAAAATTATTGTGAGCTAAGTCAGGATGTGGTAGAGCTCATGTAGTCCCTCAGGTGGGTAAAAACCCTGGGTTAGCCAGACAAGGTGTAAATAAGTGGGATTATCATGTGAGCACTTGCTCATGTTAATTACTTGTGAGAAACCATGATTACCTTTAACAGACCTGAGACTGAAAATAAATGTCCTGTAGGGAGGGAGTCAGTGGCACACCTGGTGCCAGGGGAGCTCTGTTTGCCTGAGGAATTGCGGATCCCCCTGGTGTGGCTTGAGATCTGGGGTCACTTATACTGTGGGAACTCGAGCACTCTCGAAGAAAATGCACTCACTTTAGATGACATTGAGTGGCCCATTTAAACTCCGCTGCAGCAGTGTCTGTTAAAGTAGCAAGTGTTTCAGTGGCCTTTCCTATTTTGGATGTTAAACATATGTCTAATAGAAGGCAATATTGGAGACAGTATTATTAAGCCAATAATTCACTTTGGAGCTATAGTTTAGCTCACAGCTAGATTTAGAAGGAGGTAATTCATTATACTTGCTGAGGAAAGAGCCCCAAATTGCAACAAAGAGTGCTCTGTTGCAATTAGTGGCTCCACTGTAACACCTCTGTTAATGGAAAGGAAGTGTTTCAGTGACTCACTCCTTGCCAGAAATGTTGCTAACTCTGGGTTTGCACTGCCTGTTCCATTACCAGAGGTAGACTATTTCCTTTCCAGCAAATACTCCTGCACTTTCCGGGATGGATGGACCTAGTTCCGCTCATAGACACTCCTGGCTGTGTGTCCTGGATCATCCCTCTCCCAGGCCCAGCCCAACTGTGCGAGCTCAGGATGGCGCTCTCCACTCAGTCAGGATGGGAAGACACTGTGACCCATTTTCTACCTTGAGACCCTGAACCACACTGAGAAGATATGACCCTCTCACCAATCACGCCATGCTCAAGCTGAAGGCTTTGTTCCCAGGGCCCTTTCAGTTACAGAGTTCCTAACCGTGTCCACAGACCGGACAGTTGTCACAGCACATCTTCATGTGTCTAGGAAGGGTCCTGAAACTAGCATCATGTGCCTTTCTGCTAGGTCTGCATGTTGAAGCAAAAGTATGGCCTTTGGGACCAGAACTTCATTTCAGAAAGCACCTTAGAGTGATCCGTCCACACTGTGTGTTTACTCTTATAACTGCATTGAGGTAACTCTTTGGGCTCAGTGCTATAAGTTGGTTAAAACTACATTTAGTTACTCGACTAACAGGTAAGCCCTTAGAGAAGAGAGCTTAAATGAGATCGTATAATTAAATTACTTTTCTACCACTGTTGTATTGTTTGAGAGTTACCTGATTACCTATAACTCAATAAAGAATTAAGTCAACAAAAAAATGCATCATCGCCAGGAATGCTTAATGACAGAAAGCTTAATGTCCAAGCCTCACCCATTACTGGAAAATAAACTGAGTTTGTTTAATTTCTCTGTGTATTTCATATACTTAATTGTTTTCTGGAGCCGCTTAACTACTTTATAGGTTTCATATAAGATTCCCCAAATTATGAGACAATGAGGGAGACATTTTCCCTTTTGGAAAGTTCTTTCTCTTACGGTTAACCAAGCATAATAGCTAATATTTATTGAGGGCTTACTATGAGATTTATGCACATTTCTTTCCCGTTGGACCCTGAGCACAATGAGGTAGGAAGTTTACTTCTTCTACAGATGAGGGGACTGAGGCTTATAAGGCTTAAGTTCTCCAGCTGGGGTCACAGTCAGAGCTGAGATTTATACCCAGGACAGTCTGACTCCAAAACTGAGGTGGTTAACCACTAAGCAAGGCTACTTCCTTCCTGCCAAGCCTTGATAGGCCTAACTGAAAGTTCAGACCATTCTTGCAGACTTCACTCTTGGGCAGTAGCTAAACAAAGTCTATTATCTTCCCTCTTGCTCCATCCCTTCTGTCTCTTGGCTGGTCTTTATTCTGTCCCTCAACTTGGAGCATTCCTCAGCATTGGTCCTTTCCCCCAGTCTCCTACATAAACCTATTTGAACTTGTCTCATAGTTGCTTTCCCAGGATGTGTTTACTTTCCTACCCTAGTACTTTTGCTTGTGTGTTTCACCCACTGTTCTACCCATCCTTGAAGATGGATCTGATTTTTTTACTTTTATCATGTAGACTTCTCTGGCTACACAGTGGGAGATAATCTCCCTTTGCTGTGCTCTAGTAACACTTTGTTTATATTCTCAAACCATACTGCGTTTACACCACAACTCCCAGTCCGGCCCTGGGCAGACATCGCTAATGGATTGCAGCCCTCTCTACCACGGAACTTTGTTATGGCCTCGGAATCCCCAAAACTATCCTCCAGACAACCACTGTTAATCAAAGGGAATTTCCATGTAAGATGAAAAGGATTGTCCCTTGCTAGGAAAATCTATTCATTTAGCATTCAATTAGGAGCTCAATTTAAATTGAACATGCATTGATGTTCCTGGTCAGAGATGCAGAGTTGAAGTCTGTGTTTTGTCCTGGTGTGTCAGAGGCCATACGTGCCCAGATATTAATCACACCAGCCCACATGTGGTAAGTGCTGTGAGGAAGCTACGCCGTGCCTCGCATTTTCAACTACAAGAGGTGGAACTGGGAACGGGTCCTGAAGGATGCCAGGAATGGGCATGAGCGGGTGTGCTGGGATTCCCGGGCCTGAAGATTGGAAAGATTAGGAAAGGTCAAGAGAAGAATAGGAGTACAGAGGCCTTTATCCGATCTTGTGTCCAGTTTCAGTCTTGTACGGAACTACTACTTAACATGTTTTCACAACTTCTCTTTCTTACCTCAGTTTCCTGATTTAAAAAAAAAAAAAACTGCTTTCTATGGGTCTGTCACATTCATGGCATTGCACCTACTTATAGGAGATGTTCCACTGATTACAAAACACCTTCATTGAATCAAAGGTAAATCCTTGACTAGCCTATCCTACTGATCCCCTGGTTATCCACTCATTTGTATGGGTTTTTGAGCGAAGACTCCAGGGAACTCTTACCCAAGCCGAGATACCCTAAATATACTTTACTAGTTTGGGGGTCCCCAAAGAGCGAGCCTGGTCTCTAACCGTTTTGAAGACATTTTATTATGAGCTCAGCATGGCCCTGTTATTCTCCGACTCTACCCTGACCTCAGGATACCAGTGCCAGAGCCAGTCTAATCTTCAGAAAGCGCTCCGGACTAGAAAGAATGGAAGATCCAGCTGGTTTCCCAAAGTTGAGCCCCAGCCTGGAACCAAATCAGCCTTGGGTGGTAGAGTCTTTTTGAATGTGGTGTTTAGCAACTTCTGTCTTTTTTTTCTTTTTTTTTTTCAATTACCGTTGACATACAATATTATATTAGCTTCAGGTGCACAGTATAGTGATTAGACATTTATATAACTTACAAAGTGATCACCCCCCTGAGTCTAGTGCCCATCTGACACCACACATAGTTGTTAGAACATTATTGACTGTATTCCCTCTGCTGTACTTCATCCTCTGAGCAGCTCCAGTGTCTTTTAGTGAACTCATTTCCCCCTCCATGCATCCTCTCACATTCTTGTCCATATCCTGCCCATTTTTTCCCTGTCTGGAGATTATTTTTATGATAAGTAATTAATTAGCCAGCCTTTGCTGCCTGTTCTGCTTGGATAAACACTAAACTTGGCTATTAAAGAGTCTGAAGATGGGCTTTTACTTTTGTTATTAGCAAAAGTTAATTGTCAACCAGGAGACATAACAGGTTTGCTCCGTTTCTGCTTCCCCTTCATGCCTTTCTTTCTTACACCTGGAGAACATCCTGAGGTTTCGTGACATGGAGGAGCGTCTGAGCTCCACAGAGTCGTGGAGGTTGACATCTTGTCGTCAGTCCGGAACCCACAGACCCTGGGAAACACACCCAGGTCTCCTCTGAAACTGGTTTGCCACCTGCACTGAATATATTAGTATTTTCTGGTAATCTCCAACTAGCTTGTTTATTTTGAAAACAAGCCAAAAGTTTACATCTACTATTTAAGTGGAAATGGTAGAGAGTGAGGTTTGCTTGCTTTTTTAACCTCACGTGAGTAACCGTAGACGTCTGGGCTTACGGGCTCTCAGGCCTAGAGCCCCAGTTCCCTGGCGCGGCGCTCCTCGCCGAGCGCTCGCAGGCCCTGTGAACCCTGCTCAGTGCCCTGCGCTAGGGAAAGGGGCTGGCGATTGCAGTGGGTACGGGTGCAGCTGGGAGTTTTTGCTTAGATTTTCCCTCTTTCTCCCTGCAGACAGATTCTATCTCCCCTTGGGTAGCTTCTGCCCCAGGGAACATCGGTTGTCTTCGAGGGTAGTACTGAGAAAGCAGGCTGAAGATCCTCACACATAAAGCATTTCGAGATTCCAAGAATAAAAATCCTCAGTGTTGCTGTGAAAAGATTATGCTCACCATGTTTGAAGACCCTGGTAGATGAAGTCATCTTTGTGTGTTTTTGGGGCCCTGCTCTCATCCTGCGTGAAAAGGCCCCTGGGCCCCTTTCGGTGTCTGTATGGCCTGTTTCACACTCTGAGTGTTCTTTCCTTTCACAAACACTCTAACAAGCTGGCCTTTGCCTTTATCCTTCCAGGGAGGGTTACAAGAGGCGTCTGGGGTATTACAGGCAGAGACTCCTCTCCCAGCCTTTCTACACTGGGGACCACTTTCATTTTTTATTTTTATTTTTAATATATCTTTATTGATTTCAGAGAGAGGGAAGGAGAGAGAGAGAGAGATAGAAACATCAATGATGAGAGAGTCACTGATCGGCTGCCTCCTGCACGTCCCCGACTGGAGATCGAGCCCACAACCCGGGCATGTGCCCTGACCGGGAATCGAACCCTGATTGCCTGGATCCTAGGTCGACGCTCAACCGCTGAGCCACGCCCGGCCAGCCACCACTTTCATTTTAATTTAAGAAATATCATAAAAGTCTTTAAGTATGTCTTAACTACTGGAAGATAAAAGTAAACATTTCTGCAGTCCTTGGAGTGGGGACGGAGAGGTCAGAGTTACAGCTCCACAGGCATTAGGAGAGGAAGGTAAACAGCTGGCAGACAGGCCACGAGGTTAGGAGTCATGGAGAACAGAGTTCAAGGTGACACAGGTGTCTGAGGCGGAGGTGAGGGGCAGGCTGAGGGAAGTCAGGGAGTCCCAGTTACTTAGACAGCATTCCGGGTGCAGGGCTCATCAAACTGGGAACCCCATGCTTGCGACAGGTCTAGAAAGTCCAGGATGACTGGCTTGTTTCTCCCAGAGGTGGTTCTCTTTCTCTGCTCTCAAGTTGCTCCTGACTAAAAGCCACGGTGGCAGATGGTCAGATTTCATTTACCCCTGGGGGGAAGGCTTCCTCAAATTATATAATGAGCCAAGAAGGTATTTATGGGAGTTGTGAAACTGGTTATTAAGAAGGGTATTATTCCCGGACACCTGGTGTTAAACCTGAGGACAAGGCAAGTCCTCCGAGCAAAGGTTTCCAGAGCCTCTCCAAACTGTGTAAGTTGGGGCGAGTACACTGTCATTTCTTCAGTGCTCTGGAGACCAAATATTTGCCCGGGTACCAAGAGGGGGAGAGAGTAGAGTGAGACCACAAAGTAGATAAAGGTCTTTCACAGGAATGCATACAGCAAGCTGATAGGTAGAATCATCCATGAGATGATCAGATATAAACCATTTTAAGAAGGGGGGAAAAAAGAAGTAAAATAAAGAGAGTAGACCAGAGGTTTAAAAAAAAGAGAGAGAGATTTTAGAACCCCAGTCAAGTCATAGATATTATCTCAGAAAATAAGCCAAATACACCTGTGTGGGACTAGCACACCTTCGGGGGAGAGGGGGGAGACTGGTTGTTTCTGGATTGAAAGGTTCACTCTCAAGCTGGGGCTCTAAGCCCGTGGGATGCTTGCTGGAGAGACGGATTCCTGTGGGCTGTTCCTACAACCAGCCTCATCCTCATTTGAATCCAAGGGGCTCTTTGAACTCCAGGGTCCCCAGAAGCCTGGGAGAAGTCCTAAGGCATAGGAACCAGGCACCCAACTTCTCACGGGTGCACTACCATAGCCACTGTCGAAGGAAGACAATTTCATGAGTCAGGAGTTACTTAGAGAGCGCATATTTGTGATGCCCCTCTGGGTTTGAAGGGCCTGGGACAGTGTGGCAGAATGTATGCCCATATTCCTGTGGCCCAGTTTTTTCACTCTGCTAATGTCATCCTCTGTTTTCTCCTGCCTTTTGTAATCAGGTTTGATGATTACAAAAGAGAAAATGCAGAAATTGCAGTGGCTTCCTGGGCACATGCCTTAAATAGCAATCACAGTGTATTCCAGGTTCAGTTCAGTGCAGCAGGTATTAATCAAACACCCATGGAGTGTCAAGCTCAATGCCTGGGACAATGGAGGGGGGGGTACAGAAGTGAGTATACAATGCTTATGCCTCAAGAGCTTAACTTAAGATGGGGGTTGGGGGCCTGCAGAAAGGGGCCACATGACAGGACCTGTATGGCCACAGAGAAATACAGCCACTGCTAGAACTGTGGCAAGACAGGGAGAGAGTGAAGGCAATAAATACTCCAATCTCTCTTCTATCTATCATCTATCTATCTATCTATCTATCTATCTATCTATCTATCTATCTATCTATCATCTATCTATCATATCTGTCTGTCTGTCTATCATCTGTCATCTTTAAGATCTACAGCTAGGGCCTCTTCTTGGCTAAACCAGCCAAGACCAGAAGACAAGGAACCCTGGGTTACACGCTCGTAAAGATCAGCCCCCTGGGACACACAGCAGGTCAAAGAAGGGCAAACAGTAAATCCGAAAGACAACGGGAGGATAACCAGCACAGAGCCCTATGGCATTGAGTGCCATGCTGAAAGAAGTTAAAAAGATACAAGATCTATGAATGATGGCAAAGAACTTAGTTTGGTGATGTCTGGTGATACTGGTGGCTGCTGCCTTTGGAAACTATGGCAAATAAGACATAAGTATAATGGTTCCTGTAACCTCTGTAACTATGTACCAGCATAACCATTCTCCTGCCTTGCCCTGCCCCCAGGCCCACCCCCTTGACCTCCACATCCAGAGGGCTTTGCCCTGACACCAACCAGCCTTTCTTCCTTGCAGAGAGAGAAGTGGAGGAGGCACCCAGAATACCAGTGACACCTTCTCTCTCTCCACCTATAATTTAGAACTCTTCTAATTGGAAGTGACAATATGCAGGTCAAAAAGGCTTAAGCCAGAAAGATTGGGGGGTGAGGCAAAGAATTTATAGCTCAGATAGCTTAAGAGTTCAGAAATAGTAACTGGCTTCAAATATAGCTGGAGTCAGTCAAACAATATCATCCTGACCTTTTCTTTATTTTCATATAGTCTCTGCACCCCTGTGTTGTTTTCACTCTCGAGCAAGACTCCCATTGGTGGTGAGATAGCCACCAGCACAGCTCAGTGTTTCCATTTTCCTATTCTACACCAGGCAGAAAAGGGGAAGTTTCTGATCCCTATAGGTTCAAACAAAACTCCTGGGCCTTAGCTTGAGCCTTACTTAGCCCTAATTGGGTCATATGCCCATTCCTCAGTGGGTTTTAGGACTAAGGGAATATGATTATCTGATGGGCAAGGTTAAAGTCACTCTCTCATCCCACCTTGTTTCCCCAACTTGTGAACTAGTTGCAGGTTCGGCTCGATCTTACACAGATTGAGGGTTGGAAGGTGTGCTGGAAGGTACAATGGATATTGAGTGGCAGTTACAGCAGATGTCCTGCTTTTATCTGTTGTTTTCCTGAGCTATTTCCTGAATACAATCAGTACATATTCACAGGTTGTTTCATTTAATTCATAGTGCTATAGAAATATTTGAAGTTGTTTAAATATTAACCACATACTTTGAAATAGATTAAATTTAGACACAAGTCACATTTAATCCTGAAAGGAGAAGAACAGTAAAGCAATTAAATTTTTGCTTTAAACTCTTAAGAATTCTTAAAAAAACCCCACACAACCCTATAGCTAATATCATATCTAATGGTGAAAGTCTGCATGCTTTCCCCTTAAAATCAGAAATAAGGCAACAATGTCCACACTCACTGTTTTCTATTTAATGTCTCACTAGAAGCCTAAGCCAGTGCAGTAGGGTAAGCAAAAGAAATAAAGGGCATAGATTGGAAAGAAAAATTAAAACTTTTTAATCACAGTTGACATGATTTTGTCTACATAGGAAATTCCAAGGAATTTACAAAATAATTCCTAAGACAAATAAGTGATTTTGTAAGATTGCAAGATACAATATTAGCACACACAAAAAAGTCATTTGTTATTTCTATATACTATTATCTATAGTTAGTAAGGTGAATAATCATTAAACAACTGTGGTCCTATTCCTATTACATGCCCTTCCCCCTATCACATCTGCTCTAATTGTTTTAGGCACTGTTGGCCGTGGAAGGAAAGGGGACTGCTTAATTCCACATTGGCAGGGCCAGCCAAAGCCTACCTAATTATCTGGCCTAGGGACACACATGTCACATGAGTCATGGACGAGGTTGGGAAGGCTTCCCAAACACCCTGGAGCTGAGTTTTAAAGTTGCTGAAATGGTGAGCAGGAAAAGTAGGAAAGCAGGGGAAGCAATGTGCAAAGGCCCAGAGACCTGGGTCTGGGCAGAATTGATACTGTGAGGCAGGGCAGGGTTGAACCAAGGAGCTTGGATGCCACTCTGTGGTGGGGAACCATTGAAAGGACATTAAGCAGTGATTCGGCCAGATTTGCATCTTGGGAAGGTCACACTGGCTTTGGTATGGAGGTTGAATTGAGTTGGTGGAGACAAAACTGGAAGCAGGAAGAGCATTACAAAGTTGGTGAACTAGCCTTGGTAAGAAACGAGGCGGACCTGAACCACGGCAGTGTTGGTGAGGATGGAAGGGGGAGAGACAGAATTGAGAGTTGTTTACCCAGTAAAATCAGTGGGACTTGGTAACTGTTCAATGTTGATGTGGAGTCATCTAGAATGTCCGCAGAGTGTATGGCTTCATTAGCTCAGTTGTGTCACTTATTTCCTGTGGGGCCTCAGCCAAGTTGCTTCACTTCCTTGTGCTTCAGTTTTGCACCTGAAAATAAAGTTACCTCAGAGAATTGTTGTGAAGATCAGTTAATTCTGCTTAGACCAGTACCTGACACATAGTCTCCATAGCCCTCAAAAAAGGTTTGCAGTGATAACACAATTTAGGGAGATGGGGAACTCTTTCAGATCTCTATTTTTAAATTTTGTCTTTATTGATTTCAGAGAGAGGAAGGGAGAGGCGCAGAAACATCAATGATGAGAGAGTCATTGATTGGCTGCCTCCTGCACATCCCCCACTGAGGATCGAGCCTGCAACCTGGGCACGTGCCCTGACCAGGAATCAATCCACGATCTCCTGGATCATAGATCGATGATCAGCTGCTGAGCCATGCCTGCCAGGTTCAGATCGCTATTTCTGTGTAACCAATCATTCCCAAACTTAGTGACTTAACATAACAATATTATTATCCCTTATGGTTCTGAGAGTTAACTGGCTCAGTTAGGCATTTCTCCCTTGGCTTCTCTTTTGTGATTACAGGGAGGTGGCTGCTGGAGCTGGAAGCAACTAAATGTGCATGACCTACTTGTCTGCTACCTAGAAGACTCAAATAGCTGAGGCTTCTCTGGTGTCTGTCTGTCTCTCTCTGAATTTCCCATGTGGTCCCTCCAATGGCAGCTTCAGGGTAGCTGGACTTTTTACATGGTACTTCAGGGCTTCAAAGTGAGCGTCTCAAGAAGAGAAACCGTCAGAAGCTGCCCTTTCTGACCTAGCCTTGGGCTCCACAGAGCCTCACTTCTGCAGCATTCTCTTTATCAAGGCCATCACAAAGCCCTACCCATATTTAAGGGAAGGAGACAGGGACTTCATCTCTTGAGGGGAAGTGTCAAATAATTTTAAAATCACCAGGGTAACCCAGAAGGAAAAGTCAGAGGTTTCCCAGGGAAATGAAAGATGTGTTTAATTGTCCCACATTGTGTCCCATGTAGAGGTACATATCCAGGCAGAGATTCCCTGAGGGCAGTTGTGTATTGAGTCTGGCACTTGGAAGACAGAATGAGGCAGGAGATAGAGGTGGAAACTGAATCTCTAAGAGCAGATAGGATCCCTCTTGGAGAGTGTTCAGCCCAAGAAGAGGTGGGAATACAAACTCCTTGGGAGACACTAACATCAATACGGAGGGGAATGTCCAGTGGTGGGGAGATGGAGAGCTTACTCAGCCTGGCTGAGTTCCTCCAGACACCCATCTGGCTTTACCCCTCGATGTTTCTCTGGGTCCCAGCATCCTCTTGGCAAAAGAGTTCTCTTTCCAGCCGGAGTGGACCCTTGCTTGTTCACATCAAACGCCCTCTCCCACATCTCCCACCAGGCTGCTACTTGGCAGAATCCCCTGCCCTCCCTTGCAGGCCAGGCAGTCCATTCAGGGAACACCAGGTTCTGATTGCTTCTGCCCTCTACCTTCCTCCCCGGTAGGTGTTCTGTGAAGTAAAAGAGCACTTGAAGTTGTTAGGTAAGTTTCTTCCCTCCAAGCACCACAAAATGTCCCTCAGAATTCAAGCCAAGTTCTTATAACTGGCCTTCAGTTCCAGATCCTTTTCGAGAACCACATTGGTACTAGGGCTAGCCTGGTTCCTCCTTTGTGAATTGCTGCAAGAAAAGATAAAGTGACCTGTGAGTCTATGAAAGAGCCAGGTTCCAAATCAGGTGTGTCTGTCTGACTTCAGAGCTGAGCCCTTCACCCCAGCCATCCCTCCAAAGACACCAGTGCAAACTTCCCCTGAACGAGCCTGAACGTTTGGAGTGTTGAATACAATACACATCAGCTGGTTCCTGACAGATGGAGGACAGGTCTGGTGGATTTAGTTTAAGCAAACAGGTGAGATAAAACAGGGCTTGCAGTGGGGACATGGGAGACTCAACACGGCTTTACCTGACCTCTTCTCTCTGGGAAACAGATGAGTTAATGAACTGATTACACGCCTCACCCAGGCTCTGAAATGAACCACCATCATCTCAGCAAACCTTTCCCCGACCTAGTTCATGGATCTGGGATCCTCATTCTCTTGTTCTCTCTCCCTCCTGATGAAATTGGCTTACAGAGGTATTTGCTGTTGACCTCACAGAATTTAACAAATTGTTCTTTAAGCTTTTAACATTTAAAAATTGAGCAGTTTCATAAAAACCCAGATTCTTAGTTTCTCTCTTAAAGATTCAGATGATGAGGCCACCCTAGACCCTCATTTCCACGTGACAGAGCTTTGCTGGAACTGTGAGGATGACCACACACACACACACACACACACACACACACACACACACACAGACACACACACACACACACAGACACACACACACACCACCCCCACCCCCACCCCCACCCCCACCCCCACCCCCACCCCCACCCCAGCCTTGGACGTTTGCAATCTTTGCTGTAAATGGTGAAAATCATTCAAATGTATTGAAAACCCATATTTAAGGATGGAGTCCCTCCTCCTTTTGATTTTAGGAAAAGGGACCAAGGAGTTGTTAGTTCCTAGCAGAGCTAAAGGTCCTTCTTCAGTGCCTGTCCATGCGGTGTCCATGGCTTCCTTCACTCTGCTTCCCAGTCACCTGCCAGCAGGAGCCACAGGGAAGGTCCACCCTCCCTGCAGGGAGAGGGAAGAAGAGGGAGAGAAGTTCCTTTCCTTATACCTTATTACATCTAACCCTCACCCCAAGTCTCTGAGTCAGGCGACATTCCTTCTTGCCTGGTGACAAAAAGAAAGCACCAAGAGGCTGTTGTTTACCCCCTGTCCCAGGAGCTAAGAAACACATGGTGAGCAGAGTTTGGGCCCAGCTGTATCTAACTTTGGTTGTCTCCTCCCTCCCCTGTGTGCTCAGGACTCAGCTCCTTCCCAACATGTTTCCAAGGCTGATGTTTGCGTACGTGTTTGTTAGCTTGAAGGCAATAACACCTTGCTGGCCGGCTTTTCGAGCCAGAACTCACCCGTGCAGCTGGCTACTATTGTGGCCGGTCAGCAAGGCATTTAAAATTATTTAATGTTAAGTGCAGACACGAGTTATCTTGTGACCCGTCAGCATGGTGTTTTAAGAGCTGAGCTGAAATAAAACTTGAGCTTCTGTCTACTCGGAAAAGAAGTTTCTGTTCAACCCTCCAGGATGTCTTTGGGCCTCCAAATATTCCACCATTAATTTCTCTGTAATTTGAATGGTCTTCATGAAAACGGGACCAGATAAGAACGGGGTAAACACATTGTAAAATAAGAGTAGTATAACACATTGGTTTCGCTCACAAAGTGCTTCCTGACATACATTGTTCTCATCTCCCAACATTTCTGAGATGCCTTCATTGAAATTTTTAGATGAAGCCACCAAACTCAAAGGCCTTAAATGGCAGCTAAGTTCTGTGGGAGAAATGGAATTAGAATCCAGATCCCTGGCTCGTCTTTCCATTATGCACTCCTGCTTGGTGTTTACACACACCAGGGTAAAATTTTGAAAGCTGTTTCTCTCCACTTTTGCTGCTGCAATTATTATCTGTTGTTGTTCAGTCACAGAGAAAACTTGTCGAGCCTTCCTGCGGGCCAGAAGTGGGGTTAAATCCTTCGCATTCATTATTCCACTTAACGCACCTACAGCCACTTGACGTAGCTCCTTTGTTATTATCTCTCTTTGTTGAGGACACACCACTTAACAGGGTTAAGTGACGTGCCCACAGTCACACAGCTGGTAACTTAGAGCAGACTAACTTCACATCTGGGTGGCAAATGGAATGTCTAATATGACTTTTTATATAATTTTTTTAAATGTTTTTCTTGATTTCAAAGAGTTAGGAAGGGAGATGGAGAGAGATAGAAACATCAATGACGAGAGAGAGTCACTGATCAGCTGCCTCCTGCACGCCCCCTACTGGGGATTGAGCCCGAAACCTGGGCATGTGCCCTGACCGGGAATCGAACCTTGACCTCCTGGTTGATGGGCTGACGCTCAACCACTGAGCCATGTCAGCGTGGTCTAATGTGACTTTTATCTTCCCCTGAAGTAACCACTTGAGGACCGGGACAATGAGTGTATACTCCACAGAGTTCAGCAAAAGGCAGCAAGGATGCAAGTCATTAATTAATGACAGCTGATTTTTTTTCTAGGCCTCTAGTTTGACTTTTCTTTTCCTGCAGGGATTTTCAGGTCATACTGTTCTCAGAATAATCCTGGTTTTCTGTTGGTTGTTTTGATTTATTTTTATACTCGGTAATTGAGAATTGAGCTCTCAAATATCTTCTTTGTGGGCTATAAAGTACAATCTATAATCACAACTTTTTTTTTTAATTGATAATCTTCTTTTGAGCTTTTAGCAAACATGTCTGGCTTCACTTGGGTTTTCAAATTGTTACTTTCAGATGGTGAGGATTTCAGATCTGATAAATTCATGCATATCCTACTAAGTGGAAGTTTGAACAGACTGACACATCTTTGGCAATCTTTGTGCTGCAAATATGATAATTAAAAGGAAAAAATAAATTTCCCTCTATTTTTGTCGTCTTTCCCACTCCATAAAAAGTCATCAAATTGTCAACCAATCAAAATGAATGATATTTAATGCTATTATTAATTGTCTTTCTCTTTTCTGTTTTTAAGTCAATTTAGTTTATTTGAGAGTATGTGTGTACTTTTTATAAAATTGAGATACAATTCATATCACATAAAATTCACCATTTTAATGTGTATGATGTAGTGTTTTTTAGTACATGCACTATGTTGTACAACTGCTGTAGGTGGTGGAACCGGAATCAGATGTTAGACCGGTTGGATCAGACCAAACCTGAGTTCAGCAACCTCTGTATTTGAGTTCTGGCTAGGAAAGAATTCAGAGCCAAGGCTCAAGAGAACATTTATTTATAAAATTACAGAGGTAGAAGAAGCAATTCATAGAAGAAATGGGCTTAGGTACAAATTATAGAGACAAAGGAAGGGCCCTAGGAGCTTGGGAATGAAGAAGGTAATGGTAACGCACCTGGAGAGGGGGGAGGAGGGAGGAGGGAAGAGGGAAGGGAAGGGAAAGGGAAGAGGAAAGGCTCAGGTGTGCTCCCTGGAGGGAGAGCACATGGGTCTTCCGTCCTAAGGGTTTTAAGGGTGGAGATTTTAGGGTAGGTCCCAGGGGAAGATCTCAATAGAATATGCGGCAGCAGTCCAGGTATGTCCTCTCAGGACCTAGGTCTCCACTGATTGATTGGTCGGTGCCAGGGCAGGGGGTCATTATTCAACGCAGCTGGTCCTGAGGTCAACCTCAGCCATGGCGATGCTTATCTGGTTTGGCTGCTTTTCTGGGCCTGGAGCTGAAATACAACTGATGCCTAGATGTTATCTCTAGGGAGGAAAGGTGAGGGGATCCAAACCACATGACCAGAGGATATGCTAGGGGAGGAAAGGTCACCCTGGGGGGCAGGGTCTCACCCTACAATTGTCCTTTGCTAGGCACCCAGGACTCTCCACCCTGGTGACCCTCTACCTGGCCCATCATCCTTGCTCTGCTCATGTCTGTCTAACTGCCAACCACACAACCATCACCACTATCTAATTTCAGAACATTCCCAGTCATGCCCCCAAAAGAAACCTATTAGCAATCAGTCCCTATCCCTTACCCTTACCTTATGGCAGCCACTAATCCACTTTCTGTCTCTGTGGATTTGCCTATTCAAGACATTACATAAGAATGGAATCATATAGTATGTGGCCTTTTGTATTTTGCTTCTTTAACTGATTCTGAAGTTTTCAAGGTGTATCCATTCTGTAGCATGTATCAGTATTTCACTCTTTGTTGTAGCTGAATAATGTTCTATTGTATGGATATGTCACATTTTGTTTATCTAATAATAAGTTAATAGACATTTTTTGTTTTTCACTTCTTGGCTGTAATGATAATGTTGCTGTGAACATTTTTTATACACGTTTTTGTGTGGAGATACGCTTTCCGTTCCCTTGAGTATATACGTGGGAGTGGAATTGTTGGTTCCTATGGTAGCTCTGTGTTTAATTTTTTGAGGAACTGCCAAATAGTTTTCCATAGGGGCTACATCATTTTACATACATACAATTCTCCACATCTTCACCACCACCACATGGTGTTGTATGTGTGTGTGCATGTGTGTGTCTGTCTGTCTGAACATCCTCCTTTCTCCTGGCTTCCATAGGTTTGGCCTGCTGTGATCTTGATGCCAATCTAGTACTGGCCGCAGTGTCCTTCCACTGCCAAATGAAGGAAAACAACTGGTGCCCAGGCTTGTAAAAATTCTATAGAAATTCTGAAATAGTTATCTGTTTGTGTTTTGATTTAGCTAGATAGGAATCACAATGAAAATTATTTCAGAAGACACCAAAAATATTTTTAATGCCTTTTCTTTTGGTACCACTAAGATCCTGAGACCTTTATTCCAGTGATATCAAGTAGTACAGAGATTAACAAACATTACAGTTAGTGCATGTCCTGGGTCCTTGATGTGTCATCATTTTAACCTTGAAATTTTTTATTTATAGGATAAAAGGAAATAATATTTATTTACCAAAAGAAATAGACTAAGGGAATAATTTTGTAGATTTAGTTACACTGAAAATAATTTACCTGAACTTTTCCCCTCAACTCCTGACTTCACTGCTTTGAGCTCTGTGACCATTACTCATCTGTTTGAGCCACAGCTGTATTGAGGATTTCATGAAAAAAATCTGTGAACAGTGCATAGCCTGTAATAGCTAACATTTATTTAGTACTTACTGTGTGAGCCAGGTACTTTTTATTCTAAGCACTTCATACGTAGTCTCATTTTCAAGTCTCCTAATGACTCCATAAGGTTGATATTTTATTATGCCCATTGTTACAGATGGGGAAACTGAGGCATGGGTAGTAGGATAAGTATCCAACTTTTTTCCCAGCTAATAAAATGGTGAAGCCAGGATTTGAACACAGCCTGACTACAGAGCCTGCCTCCTGAAGAATTGGTGCTGAATTAGTTTCTTCTCTCAGAATATCTTGTGTAATTTAATATGCTTTATTTCATCATGTAGATTAAAGGTCCCTTGATTATATATAACTCTGGTCTCTATCCCCCCATTGGTCAATGTGTTGTAAGAATTAGGTGGTCTGTAAATGAGTGTCGACTAGCTGATTCTATGAAATTACTTGGAGAATCAATGCTTCTTTTAATATAATAAGTCCATAATATAGCAAGCTCTTTCCTATATATTGTGGCACTCTCAACTTTAATCTTCACTGACTCTCTTAACCATCTTTAAATGGACATATTGGAAATGGGAAGTACTAAATAGGTGCTCGTGCTATAACAGCCAGTAATACAGTGGCTGAGCTAATAATATGGATGGGTTCCCCTGCATCTCAAACACATAGAAATATAACACCCTCCCCCCCCCCCCCAAATTAATATATAGCCAAACCCAAACTTGGAGAAAATAAAGGAAATTTCCCATGTGCCAGAAACAAAAAGGAAACTCAAAGCCAAACTGTAAACAAAGGCTGACGTTAAATTCTAGACCCAATTATAGCCCTTAATGATGGGAGACAGGAGTTTAATATCTACATGGGAACAAGATATAATCTTGGCCCATATGAGCGAAGGAGATAGAATTAGACCTCTGCATAAGCCTGGAAACTCAGATTTTGGCCCTGTCCTTGGAAAGACGACCAGAAAAATTCTACTTGGGAAAACCTCAAGAAAGCTTGCCATCTGCCCATCGCTAACAGTAAGAGGGAAAGAGAGCAACTATGAGAAAATTAAAACCCAGACATATACTTACCTGGGTATGTGATCTAAACTTATGCCGCCATGTAATGCTTACTTCCTGAGCTGAAATACTAATATGAAAACAATCTGGATGCCTTGAAACTCCTAAATCCCCAAGAAAAACAAGTATCCTAGAGGGATACTTTCACAACTCACAGAAAAAAGCCGAAAGACAAGTCTGCAGTCAAAAATTACAAACCACACAAGGAAATTACACAAGCAAGAGAACATATGCTCCAAAAACTGGAGATAATATAACAATCTGAAAGAATATATACTAAATATGTTTTAAATGATTAAAGAAAAACAGATGGAATAGAAAATAGAAAAATGATAGTGGGAAAAGGATTCTGTAACTTCCAGAAATTAAACAGTGGACTTTAAAACTCAATGAATGAATTAAACATCTAATTGATAAAAATGAAATAGGGATTGGTAAATTGGAAGGCAGGTCTAAGAAAATTCATCAAAATGGCATCACAGAGAGATAAAAAGAGGGAATATTTTTAAAACCACTAAATTCCCAAATATTTATATGCTGTATATTGAAAAACATATTTTTAAAGAATTTACAGTTCAAAGAAGAAATCACAATGGAAATTACAAGACATTTAGAACTGTTTTAAACAGTGAAAATACTAATAATTTGTTACACTAACACAGAATTTAAAAGGAAATGTATACTTTAGTGAATATGGGGGGGGGGCAGCTAATGTGCTAGGAACTCAAATAATTAGAATTAGAAAAGGGTAAACCTAAAAGAAATAGAAGGAAAAAAGTCATTAGATAAGAGCAGAATTTAATTATATAGAAAACAAAATAGGGAGTGTGGTATATACTGAAAGCACTTAGAATGCATCTACCTGAATTAATATAAACAAATCCCAAAGATATAATGAAAATCTCAAAATGAAAAGGCAGACTGCTACCACGTAAGTCAGAATTTCAAACACAAACAACATTATACATTTTAACGGATAGAGACATAGGCAGAAACTGGTTAGATCCCCACCAAAATCAACTTTCTTCCCAAATCAGACTGCAGGTTTAATTGTAGGTGGTAGACTAAAAGTGGTCGATGACTCAGTGTTAACCATTACTGCTATTGACAGAACAGTGCAAACCACATTCCTTGTTAATAGCGGGCAGATCCGCTAGTCACAGATCCATGAAGGAAAAAATTTATTATTGCAGAAATAACAAAATTGTATTTTTTTTTAAACTCCTCCCCCTCAGATCCTGGAGCACTCAGTACAGTACTTGGCATATAGTTGGATGTTAATATACGTTGATCTGTTATTGCTTTTTCTTGAATTTAGCTGCTACAAAGAAAGTATATAGTGTACTTTCTTCTCTCAAACCTAAAAATATATAATGAAAGCCATTACATCCTATTTTGTACTTGTTCCCATTGGTTGTTAGAAAAAAATCACTAACATGCAACAAAATTGTCAAGGATTGAGATGTTCAGCTGTTGGGCAATGGTCAAGAAACATGTCCATCCAAAGTCAAATTATTCAGCACTTTAAAATGATGAAGATATGCAATATTATTTCTTAATTATTATATTGTTTTCCCTATGAACACCTGTAAACCTACTTTTGCCCATCCCTGTATATCTACATGAGATTTGTTTTAAGGAATTGGCTCACACAGTCGTGGGGGCCAGCACATACAAACTCCATAGGGCAGGCTGGCAATCTGGACACTAGGGCAGGAGTTACTGCTGCAGCCTTGGAGCTTCAGCTGATTGAATGAGGCCACCTAGATTATAAAGAGTAATCTACTTTACTTCAAGTCAGCTAATTGTAGATGTTAACCACAGTTAGTACTATAGCTTAGTCAAGTTGACACATAAGACTAACCATCACAGCCTCATACTGTATGACTCCATTTTTAGAATTGACAAATCCATAGCGACAGAGAACAAATTAGCAGCCGACAGTAGGTTTGGGCGGAAGAAGGAATGGGGAATGGCTGCTGACTGATAGTAAAGGAGTTTCTTCTTGAGGGGATGGAAATGTTCTGGAATTACATGGTGGTGATGGTTGCACAGCATTGTGAATATACTAAAAACCACTGGTTATACACTTTTTAAATGGTTAATTTTATGTTATATAAATTTTATCTCAACAAATTGCCCCCCCCGAACTCTACATTAAAATAATGAGGTAATACATAAGAAAAAATTTATTTGAAGTACTTATTACAGATTCTGACATAGAGTATTTACTCAGTAATTGTTAACCATTTTATTATGATTCACTGCAATAGTGTATGGAAAATGGAAACAATTTCACTTTGCACATATTTGAGTTGGTAAGGTTGTGGGTAAATTTTTTCACTTATTATTTGCAGTAGAATTGTGATAATATTGCTTGTGCAGTAAATACATTTTAAGTTTAAAAGTAAGAGCTGTGCTGACTCAGAGGCATCTGTTTTTGAGCCAGAGTTCATGTAAGAGCTTGAATTGGTAGAGCTACGCAGCTCTAAAGAAAAAGATGAGAAAAGAGACAGTTCATTGGAAGGACAGAATAGAGAGACCATCCTCCCCATCTATTCAGTGTATACATGTAGTTATCTGATAATAACTATTCATTCTGTACTTTTTATTTTCTGGTTATCAGCGTTAACTTTAGATTAGCTCCTGAGGGCAAAAGCACTTTGTTAATTTGCTTAATATAGTGTCTAGCATAATGGCATGGCTATATTTTTTCTCTGCCAATAATTCTTGTTTAATCAAGCCAAAACCAATCTGTGTGTCAGAGAACTATTCTGGGACATCGATTAAAAATCACAGAAGGTTTTTTAATCTCTTTTCTGCAGATATCCTAAAACAGGAACAATGCTATTTTCATAAATATGAGTCAAATGCAATTCAACTACTATCCCCAGATTAAATTTTTATAACTATAAAAAAAACCCACAAAACTGCAACTGAAGAGGAACTGGAGAGTACCCTCATAACCAAGGACCTACAGCGGAGACCTCTTAGAGACTGGTAGAAAGTGCTGAGGCACTAGAGGGCTGGCTGGGCTCCTACAGGCAGCAGCTGAAGGTCCAGAGGAATATCTCAGCTGTAGGGGGTTTCCACTGAGGACTCTGGGGCCTAAACTCCAAGCTGGGCTCCCCTGCCTAGAGCACCAGAACTGAGAAAAGTACCCGCATAACATCTGGCTGTGAAAAGCAACAGGGTTTCTATCTGCCAGGGAGAGACAACTGGAAATGCAGGCACCCTCTTAAAGAGCCAATGCACAAAGTTCTGTGTGCAGCCACTCACCTTGGGCTCTGGTGGAGAGAGGGCAGAGTGGACTAGAGCAATGTGAAGAGAATCCAGGGGGACTGGCTGGGGAAATAGATCTCCGAGAGCACCCATCTAGACCCCAGTGCAGAGTCATTCCCCCATGCAGCAGAGGACATGTTTCTTAGGCAGACATTTACCTTCCAAGCAGCTTTTGCCTGAGGGCGGGCAGTTGAGGGGATAGCAGTTGCCCCACCCTGCTGGAACACCTCTGGCCCCACCCAATGGTTTTTACAGCCTGAGACTCCTTAAGAGACTGAATAACAGCCTCTACATGCTTTGAGTCTTTCCCTGATTTGCTTCTGGACCCAGGGCTTGGGAAAGCAGATCTTGGTGCACATCTTGGTCCTGCCCAAACACACCCAGCCCCAGCAGAGGAAACCAGAAGCTGTGGAGTGTGGAAAACTTCAAACAGGGTACTCAAGGCCAGTCACAAACAGTGCCCGACATTGGCCTGCACCAGAGACCATCCAAAAGATTGGGAGTCCTAGCAGGTCTACTTAATACATAGAAACAAATCCAAGCAGGCAGCCAAAATGGAGAGACAAAAAAAACAAGCCCCAAATGAAAGAAAAAAAGAATTCTCCAGAAGAGGAGCTAATTGAAATGGAGATAAGCAATCTATCAGATACAGAGTTCAGAATACTGATCATAAGGATACTCAACAGCATTAGAAAAGAAATGGAAACTATGAAGGAAATTAAGAATGACACAGTAGAAATAAAAAAATTTTAAAAAACACTGGAAGGAATGAACAGCAGATTAGGGGAAACTGAGGATCATATCAGCAAATTAGAAGGCAGGGTAGAAAAAAAATCAGAGAACCAAAAAGAAAAAACAATTAAAAAACAGGAGGACAATTTAAGCTGTGGGACAACATGAAATGTAATAATATTTGCACCATAGGAGTGCCAGAAGATCTAGAAAATAAGCAAGGGTTAGAGAACCTGTTTGAAGAAATAATGGCAGAAAACTTCCCTAACCTGGTCAAGGAAAAAGTCACACAAGTTCAGGAGGCACAGAGAGTCCCAAGCAAGAAGAACCCAAAGAGGCCCACGCCCAGATACATAATAATTAAAATGCCAAAAATCCAAGACAGAGAATCTTAAAGGCAGCAAGAGAAAAGGAATCTGTTACCTACAAAGAAGCTTCCATAAGGCTGTCAGCTGATTTCTTATCAGAAACTCTACAGGCCAGAAGAGAATGGCATGAAGTATTCAAGGTAATGCAAAACAAGGATCTGAAACCAAGAATATGCTACCCATCAAGGCTATCATTCAAAATAGATGGAGAAATAAAGAGCTTCACAGACAAAAAAAGCTAAAGAAATTTGTCACCACCAAACCAGCATTGCAGGAAATATTAAAGGGACTGCTGTAATTAGAAGTAGAAATAGAAGCATTGCAAGGAGTGTTAAATGTTGTAATAAGAAGTTGAAATAGAGAGAATGAGAAACATAGGCATAAAGAAATAAAATTAATTAGTACCTACCAATACTAAGTACCTTAAATATAAATGTATTAAATGTCCCAATCAAAAGACAAAGGGTAGTTGAATGGATAAGAAAACAAGAGCCAAATATGTGCTGTTTACAAGAGGCCCACCTCAAAACAAAAGACACAGGCTGGAAAAAAAACTATAAAACTTCTGAATGACTTTAAAGGAGAGATTAACAGAAATACAGTCATAGTAGGGAACTTTAACACCCACTGACTTTACTGGATAGATCTTCAGACAAAAAAGCAACAAGAAAACTGTGACTCTAAATGACACACTAGATCAGATGGATTTAATTGACATTTACAGAACGTTCTACTCCAAAGTGGCAGAATAAGCATTCTCCTCAAGTGCACATGGGCCATTCTCAGAGATATACCACATGTTAGGACACAAAACAAGTCTCTACAAGTTCAAGAACATTGAAATCATATCAAACATCTTCTCAGACATTTACACGATGGAATACTATGCAGCTGTAAAAAAAAAAAAAAGAAGGATCCCTTACCCTTTGAGACAGCATGGTGGGACCTAGAGAGTATTATGCTAAGTGAAATAAGCCAGTCAGAGAAAGACAAGTATCACATGATCTTACTCACGTGTGGAATCTAACAAAATAAACCAATGAACAAAATAGATCCAGAGACAGAGAAGCATGGAACAGACAGGGATCTCAGAGGGAGGATGGGGGTGGGGGAGTGAGTGGGGAGAGATTAACATAAGAATTTATATGCATAGATGCATAGCCCATGGACACAGACAATAGTGGGGTGAAGGCCTGGGGGGAGGAGTGCAGGATGGAGGGGACCAATGGGGGGAAAAGGGGTACATTTGGAATACTTTCAAAAGTAAAGATAAATTTTTAAAAAACCCCAAAAAACCCCACACACATACATTAGAGTGAAGGCTGGGTATACATATGGCCTGGAAAATGGGGGTAAGGGATAAAGGAGTGGATAGGTTCGTAAAATTGTCCCTTTTTCTTTATTTTGATTGCCAGATTATTTCTTGAACAATAACTATATATAAACACTGTGTTGGTGGGAGAGGGGGGAAACACCCATTACCTCCAAGATAAGGCTATTGAACTAACAATTTTTGAGAAAACATGGGCATGAAGAGATGACATCTCCTCTTTTAAGCTTAAATTATTGAACACGAACTTAAAGGAGAAATCTCTAGCTGAAGTCTTAATTGCTTTCCTCCCTAGTTTCTTCATTTCCTGTTTTACCAATATTCTTAACATTTAGTGTAAGAACTGAAGAAAGCACGGCCAGCTTTCTTGGAGCTAATGAGCTGCTCCTATGATCCCATTTTAAAGTTGAGCACACCAAGGCTCAGAGATGATCACAGCATCTTGGGCATTAGGAGAGGACTTTGAAGGCATCTAATCCAACCCTTTTGCCCCTACTTCTAATCCCACCACTTGACAATTGGAAAAGATTAAAGTTATGGCCCATTTCCACACCTTGTAAGTGATGGAGCCAGAACTTGAGCCTGTCCTTCTAACGCCATGTTCTTCCCAAGCTGCCTGCTTGGGATCATCTTGCCTGTGTGGAGGAAGGCGGCCCAGGAATGAGTTCCTGGTGTTTTCGGGGGCTACAGAGGTCTAGGTAACAGTTTTACCTTCAGCAGGGCTTCCATGTGGGCCCTGCTGAAGGCCTTCATAGAGCTGTACCATTCAGGGAGGTTCTTGATCTTCTCTAGTTCTGGAAGTGGCCCTACCAGGTGAGTCTGACCTGTGCACCCCCAGACAGGCACTTATTCCCAGCAGCCTTTAGCTTTGGAGACCTCTCCATGCTCCATAATCCAGTCCAAGGTTCTGTCTCTGGAAAAGGGTAAGGAAGGTTATGCCCTGCGAAATCCTGACCTCATTCTGAAACCTGGAAAGTCTTTAAGTGTTTTTTCTTACCCAACATCCAATATTTCCAAACTTGAGACCAAAATAAAACACACCCATTTCCTAGGTGTAACTCCTAGCTGAGGTCATTCACCAGCCACTCCTGGGGATGGCATCTGTGACTCAGGGTGAATCTCCCAACTGTTTCTCTAGGTCTCAATTGATTTTTATATTCTTTTCAGTAAAAAAAAGAAAAAAGAAATACTGTAATACAATTTGTGATAACTCAAGCACAAGCTTGAGAGAGAGCTTTCATTACTAAATACAATAACCTATTTATAGTGCTTGTCACCTTTGATTGCTTTAAAATGACTCCTTGTGGTGACTTTATCTCTGCTATAAAAACCCGTATCTGGCTAAAGGCTGGAAAAGCAAGCACGTTTTCGTCTAACTGCCCTGCATTCATTTGGGGTAGAGATGATGAGAGGCATGGTTAATTGTTAGTAATGTAAACCCTAAGATTGGAGCGCTTTGGGTCCTTTGCTACTCAACAGAGTGCTTTTGTGACTGGTTTTTGAGCATAGACACATCTCCTTTATTTTTACATACAGAGCTAGCTTTGACATACAAGCCAGAAATTTACTGAAGCCGTGTAAATAGTATGAGAGAAAATGTCTGTCTGGTTGGTCTCTTTTTTTCTAAACATTGAGCATTACAGAGTATCCTTGTGGCATAATATAGGTGTGTTCCATATAGAGCAGCTGAACGTAGGCAATTTATTAAGTAGGAAGTGAGCACAAAAAGCTTTTCAAATTCGCTTAAAATATTTTGCATCTTAAGTGTATCTTAACCACTCAGGAGTCTCTAACACTAGGTTTTAAAATAAGAGCCAAATGGCATTGATAACAGAGTCTTTTTTTCTGTCTTAGCTGCAATTTTAGAAATGTTTATGTGTATATGTTTGTTCCCAAAATAATTTAAAGTGACTGATCAGAAATCAGTAATGAATGCACAAAACAGATCAGAGCAAAAGTAAAATAGGTGGGAATATACAATTAAGCTAAGAATAAAGTTACTACACAAATATATCTTATGAGGTTCATTTACTTGGTCTACTATTAGGTATGGGAAGTATACCTGAATTTAAATGAAAACTATAGTATTGATTATAAATCATCTCTCTCTTCATTGCCCTAGAGTTCTTAACTGTGCCCAAACTACTCTAAATTTTCACATTTATAAGGCAGCATATCCAGTGATAGCCTCGTTGAATCTTCGGGCTCCATAGTCATTTTCCTTCCAATTAGCATGTCATCCTCAGAAGCTGATGGAGGAAAAGAGATGTACTAGTCATCCCAGCCCTTTTTATTACTTGGTTAAAAAAAAGGGGGGTTGGAAAGGGAGGTATGTGGGGAGTGAGATGGGGTACAGCAGTTAGATGTTACTGGAACCATTTGGAAGAGAGTAAAGAAGAAATATTTAAAGTTTGTGATTATTAGTTATCAGTCGTCAAGCGGAAGGATTTCATGCAGACGCCTTGTTAAGGCAGGCTTTCAGAGAATGTGTGACATATCTTGACTTTGAACATTCCACTCCTTGCATAATCCTACACCTAAATGTCCAAGGTTGTCAGGATTAGGAACTTTGTAAAAAGCCTCTTGATCAGACAAACTTGAACATGTCATCATCTGGAAAGAACTGAAATTCAAAGCATTAGAGAACACAATTGTTCAACAATATGGTAAATATATCAAACCAACAGAATATTGTGTTCCTATTAAAATTATAAAAGTTGCATAAACGGAAGAGTTTTTTTAAAAATTATAAAAGAGTAATTATGATAAAAATAGACAATGAAAACATGTAAACTGTAAAATACAAAAAGCATCTAGATGAATAAGTGTGGTGTGTAAAAACAAAATAGTTATATTGGGTTGACTAAGATGGTTATTTTCTTTCACACAATATTTTTTGATATTTTGTCATTATAATAAATGTGACTGAAGGAGAAGAAAAGAAATTAAAACAAGTTTTTCAATGTGAAGAATATTTTTTATAGATTTACCAAATAACATGTACTACTTCCTACTCATTAAAATGTGATTTGGTTTTAAAGTCTAAAATTTACAGACTTGAGAGATTATCTAAACTGTTTCTCTTGCCATTAAAATTGGCATTTGGGGGGAGTATTTTTCCATTGAAATTTATACAGGAGAGCTCAGCAATGTTCTTTTTCCCCCATCTTTGTTTTCCTTAGGGATTGCCTTAGGAGTCTTGGTTCGAGAATACAGCAAGCTGTCTAATCTGGAGAAGTTCTACTTTGCCTTTCCTGGGGAAATCCTGATGAGGATGCTGAAACTCATCATTTTGCCATTGATTGTATCCAGCATGATCACAGGTACCTTGAGACACCCCACGTTCCCTATGATTATTTCAGGAGCCGTTACTTAAATTTTTCTTTTCTAACTATGGAAAAAATCAAAATGTGTTTTATGCATCACACACACACACACACACACACACACACACACTCACTCTCTCTCTCTCTCTCTCTCTCTCTCACCTTACTTGGAAAGTGTATAATTGCTTGAGTGGAAATATTTTATTAATCACAAAGTGGCATTGCTTCGTGCCGTTGCTCTGCCGATGGTACTGTTCACCATAGCGCAAATCTTCATTTGACCATTTTCAAACATATTATAAATAAAACTCTATCCAGGGCACAGAAGTTTAAAAAAAAAAAAAAAGGCAAGTTTTTTCCCTGAAATGTCAGCCAGTGTTCTCAGGCTAAATGTGTTGTCAGTTTTAATCACTTCTCCGTAGCTCGCTTGCTTGTCTCCCGCTGCAGCTGTCCGCCCCGCCCCCCAGCTGCTGCCTTCGGGCCTCTTCCCCTGCCCCGCACCCACCTGCACTCCCCAGAACTCAGAACTTGCCACATACCTGCCCTGCAAACTGGCCCCGGGCACCAGCAGCCACATCCTGTGGGACAGGTTCAATTATAGGTTTGCACCAGATTTTAAAAGCCTAGTATTTTTAAACCTAAACTTGAGACACAGTTAACTTTGGAAATTATTTTTCCCTATTGATCATTATATGGCAGGTTCCCTTCAAAGAGCAAGCTCCCTTATGTATATGGAGATTAATCTGGTTTACAGAAATATTATTGTCTGGGTCTGATAGGTTTCCCTGTGCATTTCATAGTTTCTTGTACTTACCTGAATTCTGGCAAGAAGCAAAATGTGACATGACAATCTACATGCTGTCTGCTTGAAAAACAAGGCTTTATATAGCTATGCAATTAGGGTTTTTTTATTTTATTTTTCAATTACAGTTTATATTCAATATTATTTTATATTCTTTTCAGGTATACTGAATAGTGGTTAGACAGTCATGTTAGGATTCTTGACATGTCCTTTTCTGGAACATTTTTCTCCGTTGCCACTAAAGAGACCCGAGACTGATCTATGTAGAGTACTGGATGTTGGCTGGGGAAGGAAGGGTAGGTGTCAGGATCCATTGCGTTCAGCAGTTGCATTGCTTCAAGAGCTGTAGATTTGGCCATTGGACTTTTCAAATGCCAGACGAATCTGGCTAGAATCCTTTGGGTGCCTTGTTCTTAAATGGTCTTGGTGTTGTTGGCTTATTATAAATCTAAAAAGAGAATTTAATTATTTTTACTTATGAACTTAATTGTTTTAAAATTCCTGGCTTCTTTTAGGCCCTGTAGCCTGAGGGCAAAATCAACAGACCAGTTGTTGGTGCCATCTAATGTTTATTTATTTAACTTGAAATTATTGTAAGCATTTTAAATTTGGAAGGTTTCACCCTGGCACGGTGGCTCAATTGGTTGAAGCATTTGTACTGTACACCAAAAGGTTGTGGGTTCAATTCCCAGCCTGGGCACATATTTCAGTTGTGTGTTCCATCCCCAGTTGGGAAGCACACAGGAAGCACCCAATCACTGTTTCCCTCTCCCTCTCCCCCTCTGTCAAATCAATAAAGAAAACAACATATCCTCAGGTAAAGATTAAAAAATATAATAATAAAGTTTGGAAGATTTCATGTAAGCATCTAAGTTTCTAGCGTTCTCTGAAAAAAGTTAAGATTAGGAAACACTGAACTTATGTTCCCACACACCAACAGTGGTGTGGAGCTGAAAGACAGCTACTCTATCTAGTTGGAGTGAATGCATTTCAAGATACCACAGTCTCCACCACTCCCTATTGCCTAATACCTCATCCACTTCACTCATTTACATTAATCTCTGGCTCCTGTAAGCACTGCCATTACAACCCTTTAGAATTTTTTCCATATCAAAGACTCTAATCTTTTCCTTAGGCTCCTTTGAAAACATGATGAAAGCTTTGGACTCTCTACCAGGAAAAATATTCTCAGTTGTACATATATTCTGTATTTTGCATGCAGTTGCACAAGGTTCATAAACCACTTGATGATCAATACTATTTAAATCTTGTGTCTATAGAGGAAAGTATGTAAGGTTATCCAAATTAGACAGCAAATCCAAAACTCATGCAGTCAGCCACGTTTTAGAAGAAAAGGTAATACATGTAGGAATATACTAGTTGTATAATATTAGATGTTTGAAAACATGTACTGTTCTTGGCAGTCAGTAAATAGTAAGATTTTTGCAGTTTGGCTGTTTTGGTGCTACTTAGCCTTGCATATAATCTAGGAAATAATTTACAACCTTCAGCATTCCAGTCACATAACCCAGATGTTTTTTGTAGCTATAGCACAGGTCTGGTAATTTCTACATCTTTCCTTCACAATCCCCAGCAGTTAAATAGGACTTAGAGAGCAGAACCACTAGCCATACCTTTGACGTGGAGCAATAAAATGGCCAAAGACTCAAGGGACATGAACAAAGCAGGATAGGAACAATGATGCCATATTCATGTTTTAAACTGTCAGACTAAAAGGAAAAAGTAATAATACTGGTGTTGGCAAGGTTGTGGGAACATCGGCTCAATCATACATTTTTGGTCACTGTATAAATTGAAACAACTTTCTGGGAAGCAATTTGGAAAATGTTCTGATCTTTCCATTTAGTAATTCTGCTTCTTGGGATTTATCATAAAGAAATAATCAGAGATATATTCAAAGATTTAGGTACAAGGAAGTTCATGGTAGCATTTTCTTTATCATAGTGATAAATTATAAGCAGTCTCAATGTATGTTATACTCTTAAGTTAGGATTCCATACAAGTATTAAAAACCTTGTTTTAGAAACATATTTAATGACACACTTGGGTTATTGGAACTGGGAAAGGCATTTTTTAAAAGTATATATATTCATTTACTCTTAAGCAGCTGTATGCCTGGAAACCAGCCCACATCCTCTCGTGGAAAGAACTGTGCCCTGTGCCTCCCTGAAATGGGATTCAGTTTAATTCAACAGACACTTTTAATTCCAACTGTGTAAAAACAGACTAACAGAAAAGCACCTATGAGAGGATGAGGTTCCTGCCACCCCCTGGTCATGGACCCCAGGTCTTCTAGCCAAGTCCATGCGTCCCATCTTGGGCCATAAGTTATAGGAGTTGAAGATGCACATATCACCTGGTTGTACAGCTCACTGTTAGGCAGCTAAGAGCGCTTAATGTCAGTGTCAGCTGTGAGGGAAAGAATGCGTGCTTTTCTTGAAACATCGGTGGTTTCGTATACACTTCAGCCTCTTTAAAAATTGCCGTTTCAAAGTGGCTTATAAACTTAAAACTCCATATAGGCCGAGAATGAGCATCTTGCCTCATTTGCCATATCTGGAACCATTGGGCTCTGCCTGCATTTCAAGGAGCACCTCTTTTCTCTTTCCTCAGCCTTATTTAGGAACCAAGAAAATAAGATGGCCTAAGCAGTTTTGCACACATGAAGCAAACATTTCCCTAAGACCACCAAGAAATTTGTGTTGAGTTAGAACACAGCTATTGAAGCCAAAGGACTTAATTATATTAATTGGATTTCTATGATGCCTTTAGTCCAAAGGAGGGGGGACACAGTGTATCAGGAAGGGAACGTGCCACTTGGAACAGTAATAAAAGGAAAAGTGGCAAGAGATAAATATGCCCTGCTTCAGTCTCTCTGAGATAGTAAAGCCTGGGGAATCCACCAGGCTTTCCTTCTGCCTGAACTGGTACTAGACTGGTTCACAGCTCTGTCTGACTATGAATTAACCTAATTTTGTTTCTTTAAAAAAAAAACTAAGTAACCTAGCAGGGATTCTAAGGATTCTCTTATGTGTTGAATGCATGGACATGGAAGACTACTCATTCATTCGTTGATCTCGATGGCCCAGGCTCTGTGCTAGGCACACAGATATAAAGAAGTCCTGTCCCACAAGAAAGGGAGAGTACATTGCAATGCTGCGTGATAAGTGCTTTGTGGGGATGAGTACAGCAGAGGGGACAGTGAGGTGGAGTTTTGAAGAAAATATAGAAATCAGGTGAAGTGGGATGGGTATTCCAGGCAGAAGAAAATAGCAAAAGGCATGGCATCTTGGGAGGACAGTGAGGCTTTAACTGGAATGCTGGAAACATGGGGAGGAGGAGTGGAAATGAAAGGTGAGCATGTGGCCTCACGAGGTTATATGCCTTCCTGAGGGGCCTGGACTAGAGCATGGAGGCATGGGGAAGCAAGTTATAGCAGTGACTCCCCACTGTGCCGTTCTCTCCAAAAGGTCACTGTGAGCAATCTTCATGTGGGGAAGGATTTTTAAAGAAAAAAAACTCAATGGGACTTGGTAAAGGTGGTCAGGCTGACTTTATTCAGGCCCACTGTGATAGGTACAGGGATCACTGTGATGGGATTTCACAGTGGGGAGAGGTACTGGGCTCAACTCAATGAATACAGCATGAGCAAGAAGGAATTTGATGGCCACCGGGCAGGGGAGGGGGATCCGTGGATGGATTACTAAGAGGAAGCATTGGGGGTAAGGAGGATTCTGGCTCAGCTGACCTAAGCTGATTCTTGCTGAAGGCAAGGCTAGAGTAATCAGACATCACATAGGAGATGGTGGATAAGGAGCCTGATTAGATATCAGTAGTGATCAGATATGAAGGGTGGAGGGTTCTAATTAAGTTGACTAGCAGGGTTCTTGCAAAAACTAGATTTTACAAGGAAGTATAAATGAGCCTAGGAGAAAGCTCAGAAGCCTGACTAAATTTTGGTCAAGCAAAGAACCTTTGTTAGTATCAATAGACATAGATAGAAGGGCAAGGAAGACTAGTGATTAAGACTGCAGCCACAGACTGCCCAGGTTTGAATCCTGGCTTTGCCACTGACTAGCTGTGAAACCGTGAACCAATTACTTGTCCTCAAATGTAAAATAGGGAAATGACGGTACCATGTCACGTAACAGTGATGCATTTGAAGTGCTATCTACTTCTTTAATCTTCTGTGTAATACTGTCAAAAGTGTTGACATAAGAAACGTCCAAACCTGCAGAGAATTTCTGTAAAAGTTTATTTGAACCGAAATCAATGACAATTTCCAGGAAGTAAGATCTTAAATGCCCCCAGAGAATGACGGTTTTGCAGTTTCTCTCTCAAGGTCATTATGTTTCTTTCAAAGATGTGTTAACCCAGGTGCACAAAAACATTGGACAGGGCTTGCGTAAGGCAAAGATGAGTCTTTCATTGAAATAGTTATATGCCTGGGACGTCACTACTACCGTGACCTGCCTGGTTAGGAATTTATGATCAGATCACCCTGTGAGGTTCCTTCCATGGAACCTGTTTTTCTTTCATTCACAGAAGTTTCAAGGAAGTCCGTGCATTGGCATTAGAAGCTACAGGGCCAGGGTTAGAATTGAGCCACACACACAGGTGTGCACACAATGCACCCATTCTGGAGATAAAAACAATATAAAAACACTTGCTTTGCCACTGGTTTATGTTCACCAGCATTCAGGTAGCTTCTACCCAGAAGCCAGTGCTACCAGTTATTGGCTTTTTTCATGTTTTAATTTATCTTCATTGTTGAAAACGTTACAAATGTCCTCCTTTCTCCCCTCATTGATCCCCTCCACCCTGCACCCCCCCCCCCACTCCAGACCTTCACCACACTATTGTCTGTGCCCATGGGCTATGCATCTATACATATAAGTTCTTATGTTAATCTCTCCCCACCCACTCACCCACCCCGACTTCCCTCTGAGATTCGTCAGTCTGTTCCATGCTTCTATGTCTCTGGATCCATTTTGTTCATCGATTTATTTTGTTCATTATATTCCACATATGATTAAGATCATGTGGTACTTGTCTTTCTCTGACTGGCTTATTTCACTTAGCATAATGCTCTCCAGGTCCCACCATGCTGCCTCAAACGGTAAGGGATCCTTTGTTTTTACAGCTGCATTGCATTCCATGGTGTAAATGTCTGAGAAGATGCTTGATATGATTTCAGTGTTCTTGAACTTGTAGAGACTTGTTCCGTGTCTTAACATGCGGTCTATCTTTGAGAATGCCCCATGTGCACTTGAGAATGTATATTCTTCTGCAGCTTTGGGGTGAAATGTTCTATAAATGTCAATTAAATCCATCTGATCTAGTGTGTCATTTAGAGTCACTGTTTTCTTGTTTAATTTTTGTCTGAAAGATCTATCCAGTAAAGTCAGTGGGTGTTAAAGTTCTCCTACTGTAACTATATTTCTGTTGATCTCTCCTTTAAAGTCCTCCAGAAGCTTTACGGCCTTTTCTCCAACTTGTGTGAGTCTTTTGTTCTGAGGTGTGTCTCTCATATATTTGGGTCTTGTTTTCTTTCCACTCAGCTGGCCTATGTCTTTTAATTGGGATATTTAATCTATTTATATTTAAGGCTATTATTGATAGGTACTTATTTATTGCCATTTTATTTCTTTATGCCTATGCTTCTCTTTCTCTCTATTTCAACTTCTTATTACAACAGTTCCTTTAACATTTCTTGTAATGCTGGTCTGGTGGTGATAAATTCCTTTAGCTGTTTTTTTGTCTGTGAAGCTCTTTATTTCTCCATCTATTTTGAATGATAGCCTTGATGGGTAGCATATTCTTGGTTTCAGATCCTTGCTCTTTATTGAATACTTCATGCCACTCTCTTCTGGCGTGTAGAGTTTCTGATAAGAAATCAGCTGACAGCCTTATGGGAGCTCCTTTGTAGGTAACAGATTGCTTTTCTCTTGCTGCCTTTAAGATTCTCTCTTTGTCTTGAATTTTTGGCATTTTAATTATGATGTGTCTGAGCATGGGCCTCTTTGGGTTCTTCTTGATTGGGACTCTCTGTGCCTCTTGAACTTGTGTGACTTTTTCCTTGACCAGGTTAGGGAAGTTTTCTGCCATTATTTCTTCAAGCATCTTCAAACAGGTTCTCTAACCCTTGCTTATTTTCTAGATCTTCTGGCACTCCTATGATATGAATGCTGTTACATTTCATATTGTCCCACAACTCCCTTAAACTGTCATCCTATTTTTTAATTCTTTTTTCTTTTTGGTTCTCTGATTGAGTGATTTTTTTTCTATCCTGTTTTGTAATTTGCTAATCTGATCCTCAGCTCCCACTAATCTGATATTTATTCCTTCCAATGTATTTTTTATTTCTACTGTGTCATTCTTAATTTCCTTCATAGTTTCCATTTCTTTTCTCATGCTGTCGAGCATCCTTATGATCAGTATTCTGAACTCAATATCTGATAGATTGCTTATCTCCATTTCATTTAGCTATTCTTCTGGAGAATTCTTTTTTTCTTTCACTTGGGGCTTGTTTTTTCTCTCCCCACTTTGGCTGCCTGTTAAGATTTGTTTCTATGTATTAGGTAGATCTTCTAGGGCTCCCAGTCTTTTGGACGGTCTCTGGTGCACGCCAATGTCAAACGTTGTTTGTAACTGACCTTGAACACCCTGTTTGAAGCTTTCCACACTTCACAGTTTGTGGTTCCCTCTGCTGGGGCTGGGTGCATTTGGAAAGGACCAAGATGCTCACCAAGGTCTACTTTCCCAAGCCCTGGGTCCTGAACCAAATAAGGCAAAGACTTAAAGCACCCAGAGGCTGATTGTTATTCAGTCTCTTAATGCGTCTCAGGCTGTAGGAACTCCACAGGCTGAGGTGGGAGGATTTCAGTGGGTGGGGCAATTGCCTCGTCTCCTGGCAAAAGCTGCTTAGATGGTAAATGTCTGCCTGAGAAAGGCTTCCTCTGCTTTATGGGGGAATGACTCAGCGTAGGAACCCAGATAGCTGCCCTCTGAACTCTATCCCCCAAGCCAGCACCTCTGGGTTCTCCTCATACAGCTCTAGTCCATTTGCCCTCCCTCCACCAGAGCCCAAGGTGAGTGGCTGCACAATTGGCCCTTTAAGAGGGTGCCTGCATTTCCAGCTGTCTCTCCCTGGCAGATAGAAACCCTGTTGCTTTTCACAGCCAGATGTTATGTGGGCCCCTTTCTCAGTTCTGGTGCTCTGGCTGGGAAGCCCAGCTTGGGGTTTAGGCCCCAGAGTCCTCAGTGGGAACCCCCACAGCTGAGATCTCCCTCCGGACCTTCAGCTGCTGCCTGTGCGAGCTCAGCCAGCCCTCTTGCGCCTCTGCACTTTCTACCAGTTTCTATGCCGTCTCTGCTTTACATCCTTGGTGATGAGGGTGCTCTCCAGATGGTGTTGAGTTGATTATTCAGGATGGTTTTTCTATATTTTAGTTGTAATTCCAGCTTGGTTCTGGGAGAGTGTCAGTGTAGCTTCCACTCAGTCCACTGCCATCTTGGAATCTCAGTGTGCTACCAGTTTATAAGGAAAAGCAAAGAGAGAGCTCAGTAAGAACTAGGTTGTGGTTAAAACCCAGAAATGTGTCACTGAGCTCTTAGCTATCCTGATGTCAAAGCATTCCTATGAGCTCTGAAGGGAATGGCTGAGTTCCCCAGATCCTCTGAGGTATGTTTAATGCTCATATTTAGACACTAAGCTTCCTCTAACAGCTCATGTGATCTTCTAAGAAATTGGTTCCAATGCAAATACCAGGACGCTTTGTGGTATTGAAAAAGTGTTCAAACAGCTCCCCAGACTGCTGAGGAAGCAGGAAGCCAGCCTCCTGCCCATTGGCATGTTTTGAACATCAAATGTGGACCTGATGACAGAGGCTGCAAAGTCACCTTTAGTTGGTTCTGCCTGAGGACCAGGTTATTTTGTTTACTTCACAGAATAGTTTATGCTAGTGATATAACTACTTTAAGGGACTTATTTGTATTAATGTCTCTTAAAAAAAAAAAAAGATGTCGTAGATAAAACGTGCACAGAAATATATTTTGCATGCTCCCTGCTGCCTTTCCTCTCCCCTTTTACCATCCCAGGTAAAATCCAAGCTGCAGAGATTTTCCTGTGCCCTGGATTAGCACAGTGAGATCATATCCAGCCTTGTTTTCCCAGTCAGTGACCCTGTTTGTTGGGTAGGATCTTATCTCCATCTTTAGAGATAAGGAAACAAGAGGTGTTGAAGAGAAACTAAGCTGCTTTTGCAAGATCACACAGACCCTACGGGCAGCACCTGGGACTGACACAGTCTCGTGTTCCATTCAGGAACATTCTGCTGCCCAGGGACCAGACCCTGGGAAGAGGGGCCCTGGGGGCAGGCAGCTACATAACTAAGCAGGTTATTCATTCGGTCCACACTTGTTAATCCAGCTTCTCTGTGTGCGGGGCACTGAGGACACATTGGTGAACAGGCAGATATCTAGGTCTCCTACCGTCAAGGAGCTTATGAGAAAAACAGGTGTTAAATGAACCCAATGATAAAATGTGAAACATGACACAAACAAGGTGCAAGTGAGGAAAACAGAGGAGCTTGGTGCATCTTCGAGACTCAGGGAAGGGCTCTGAGGAAAGGACTTGAAAAGTAGCCAAATGAAGTGTGGGGAAAAGTTGTCCAGCAGAGGTAGGAGCCTGTGCAAAAGCCTCAACGTGGTAGGGAGCTCTGTGGGCTCCAGAGGGTTGGAGGAGGTGACAGGAAGGTGGCACCAGCTGACGCAGGGAGGCGGGCAGGCGCCCTTCCTGCAGGGTCCTGTTAGGCGGATTAAGGATTTTCTGTTTTAAGTACCACTGGAGGTTTATACGTGCATGTGAAATGGCCTGATTTTTGTTTTTAAAAGATTTCTTTAGTGACCACGTGATGAAGGCATACAGAAGGATTAGGGAGGAAAGTGTGAGAATGAATGAGCTGACACTTGTTAAGTGCCTTTCATTTGCTCAGTGACACACTTCATATTGATCATTTCATTCAGGAATATTGGAGGCTATTTACTGAGTACAAATTAGGTGTAAGCACTGTGCTAGGCATGTTACAGATATTATTTCTAATCCTCACAACAGCTGTACAAGATGAGGTTGTCCACTTGCTCCTCACAATTCCCCTTTAGGATGTAGAGGCATTTGAAACCTCCATTTGATAGTTGACGAAACAATCTGGTAGGAGAAGGCTGGGATTTGAGCCCAGTCTGTCCCACCAAAGCCAGTGCTTGTTTCTCCCCATGTCAGTGACCTCTCTGTGGGTGAGAGAGACAGGAGTCTTCTGGATATGAGGATGCAACAGTGAGTTTCCTGGATGTTGTATCCATTCACAATTATGAAGCATCATCAGATACCAGATCAAAAAGCAAAACTTCCAGTAACACTTAGTTCCAACACCGTAATGGCAATGTGGAGAGATTTTCACGAAAACTTTGTTCTCCAGTGGGTGGTAAGCTTCATCAGAGAGCTCTTGGAGGAGTCTTTTGCTCTCGAGTGTTTGTTTTCAAAACATGCTATTGTTTAGCCCTTGGCAACTGCTTCCTTTGTAGTGTTTTTATAAAAAGTCCAAATAGATTATTACTGTTTTGGCGAGGAGCCAGCACCTCAACTCATCAGAGCCTCTTCCCAGGGTGAAAAAGCAAGTGTGGTTTCCTAAAGTAAAGAGCTAGCGGGTACCCCTAACTTCCGAGGACGACCTTGGATTGTGTCCCTTTTACTGGGACACACCAGCCCCAGAACCATCCCTGAATACAGAATGCACAGGTGCGAATTGATAGCCTGGGAGTAAGGTGGGGGTCAATGGATGGCAACTACTAAGAGGAAACATCAGAGGTAAGGGCTTATGTGCCCGAGCAGGATACTTGTTGAAGACAGGCCAGGGTGGTCAGATATCTGATAATCTGATCAGATATGGAGGGTGATCAGAGACCAAGGCGAGGGGGTTCTGGTTAAACTGACTTAAGGTTCTTACTAAAAGTAGATTTTGCAAGGAGGTGTAGATGGGCCTAGGAGAAGGTTCAGAAGCCTGACTAAAGTGTGGCCGAGCAAAGAATCTTCTCCAGAATCCTGCTCATCTCTTTCTGCCCAATTCAGGTGTTCCCTCCGTGGTAGGCACCTCAGCCTGGGGCACCTCTGGCTGCTCTGACAGTTTATAATCCCTGCCCTCTGCACCAGTGGTCTGCAAAGCATCCAGTTTTAAAACTGGATGGAAAAGATGCAGTTTTTTTAACTTCCTATTTGTCACAGATCAATAATCTTTGTAAACTATAATAAAAATGAATTACCAGAAAAAGATATAAACACAAAGACATACAGAATGCCAGCCATATTTTTTATTATATTCAGTAGCATGAATTACTGTCCGGTTGCTGTAAACAGTTTTGAACATTTACCTTTGATCCTGTCACACCTGCTTGTTAATATTTTAATGCACAGTCCCCTCTCCTTCAATTCTCAGAGGGAGAGTATCAGGTCCCAGAAGAAAGGAGGCCTGGGAGTGGACTATACAGAGAGGTGGTTCCTCAGGCATAAGGCAAGGCCTGCAAACAAGAAAACCAGGTTGCTGTTGAGAGTAAATCCCCAGGATAACGCATGGTGATGTTTCACCTGCTTGGTACTAAGGTGGGCATGTCACCTGACCGTCCCCAGTAAGTGATGGGAGTCATATTCCTAACCCTTGTGTCACACTGGCTCTCCCCACGTGCTCAGTTTCTAGACCAGCCCTGCCCAATACAGCCTCTCTGCCTGTGCTGTCCATGGCAGTAGACACAGCCTGCATGTGACTGCTGAGCACTTGGAAGGTGACTAGTGTGACTGAGGAACTGATGGGCGCCACCTTCAGAGTCCTATGTCCTATAAGGTACCATTCACATGACAGTATCCCTCAGACTAGACCACACATTCTCAACAGGAGCAGTGTCGCTCCCAAGGCAACCAGAGCTGGTTTGGGGGATTAAGGGATAGAAACTTACTCCTTTTATGTAAAAAGTACATGAGAACATTTAGTACATAAATACATGGAAAGTTTGTGTGTGGTATTAAAATTTAATGGGGGTGGCCATTAGGAAAAAAATTGTCTGGAAGTGGGGCGTGGGGTGGAGTACACAATAGTGAAAAGAGGGAGGGAAGCCCTGAGATGCTAAACAAACGTGTTCCCACGTGGAGGCCTGTCATGGGTGGTCGCCCTGGAAACCAACCTGCCTGTACCTGTGGTTTCTAAGGAGACTACCTGCCCAGTTCCGAATCTCAGACACGTGTGGACCTTTGGAATGAGCTCACTTTGTAAGAACACTGCCCATAAAAAGTGCAGCTCTTTCCCTTCACGTGGAAAGCATTGAGCACAAAACTCACCGATCACCTTATTGAGTGCACTGGGGACCAGAGAAGGAGCCACCTCAGGCCTTAGAGCAATATGGTCAGAGCAGAGATGGAAACGCATACCAGGAGCTGGTGGTCACCTTCATTCTCTCCCCTGCCTTTGTGCTGGCAAAGCAGAGAGGGGTCCTTGTCATGGAGTCAAGCTTGAGTTTGTTCTTTCAGTGTTGTTGAGCACCCACTAAGTGCTGGACCCTCTGGGAAGTCTAGAGATTACGCTGTCCAGTATGGTAGGCATCACTCACATGCGACTGTTTAAGTGGAGGTTAATTAAAATTCAGTTTCTCATTCATACTAGCCACATTTCAGGGGTTCACTGGCCACTTGTGGCTCGTGGCTACCGCAGTGGACAGCACAGAGGACATGTCCATCATCACGGGAAATTCCATTGGGCAGCGCTGGAGTAGAACTTAGTAGCATGTGGATAGAGCCAGTATGACACAGTGTTAAGAACATGGCTTTTGGGGTCAAACTTGGGTTTGGGATCCTGGCTTCATCATTCACCAGCTGTAGGACCATGGCATGTTACTTAGTCTTTCTGAGCCACAGCTTTCTCTTCTATAAAATGGGAAGAAGAATGCCTGACCTCACAGGGTTATAGGATAATTAAAGGCAATGCACTCAGCGTTGTCGCTGCTCAATACAGTGTCTGATGTCATTCTTATCACCATCAGTGTATGATGATCCTCACCATCATTGTTATTATTGGCAGCTGGGGTGTTTCTGCCATCCACACAGGCTTTTTATATTCAAGTTAAGTTCAGTAATGTTCCTATTATAGAGGTTTTCAAAGATTAGGCTGTTTCCCTGCATATGTTCTTTCCCTCTCTGACGGTCACTGCCCCTATTCTCAACATCCCGTTATAAATTGTCCAAAAGCTTGGATTTGGGGCCAGCTCTGCCCTCAATTAGAGATGACTGGGGAGGTAGAGGGCAACTCTAGAGAGGTGGAGAAGTACATTATTGATTTGAATACATTTCTGATATGTCCAGGAGAATTGTAGGACTAAGGTAAATTTGAGGAATGGAAAACAAAGCCCTTCCTGAACATAGCTGCAAGGTAATTGCTATACTCCAGCAGGGAAGAGGTGTCTGATTGCTTTGGGGTATGTATTTGTTTAAAATATTTCCACCAAGAATCTCATTAGTATGAGATTTGTTGTTGTTTCTGCCTTTTATTGGCAGGTGGGTCCTGGAATAGCAGAGGCACCAGCCCTTGGCCAAATCATTAAGACAAATTTAGACATACTAACATATGCTAGAAACAGTTCCCCACGTAGATTTAATTTGTTTCACTGCTGGAAGAAAATCCTGAGAGGACATGAAATACGTACCCTAGAACAGTTCTGCAACCACCCTGTGAGCCTTTCACTTATCAGCATCTTAGGAGCTAGAAGCTGCCTAAATTGTACATCTGACAAGGACCAATATATCTGAAAATACATCTTCTGTTAGGTCAGGGATACAGGCACTTATACAGGTGACTCAGTTCTGTTAATTTGATTTTCTTGTTTTTTTAACCTACTTATTGTTATAAATAATTGTTATGATTGTTTATCAGAATAATGTACAGAGCTCTAAATTGGAATGGGCACATTTTGTAGTCCTGTAATATACTTAGCAAACTTCTATGTTTGCATTATTGTTTGCTCTTTTTTTAAGAGACCAAAACTAAATATGAAATAGTCCACTTTTTTCTGAATTGTGGCCTTCAGTGTCTCTTAATTTGTTGTCGTAGTTGTTTCTTGCAGAATTGTTATTCTTCATTGTCTTACCATTAAGAGAAGAAAGTCTTCTGAGCACACCAAACTGCATTTTTCCCAAAGAAAGAGAATAGCATCTATTATCATGGTTATTCCAGGATGTGACCGTTGCAATATGCCCATTGTACATATATATGGCCATTGCACAACCTTGTCCCAGAGGTTGGTGAATGGGCCCTTAACAGTAGCCTGGGGTGGCTGTTAAAGAAGCCAGAGCCCCTTCTCTCAAAATATTACCTTCCAAAGAAGCAGTCAACAGCCAGAGGAGTGATGTGTTTAGAGTGAGAGGTGATAGCTTCCTTATAGGTTTTTCCTGTATTAAATATGTTCAATTATATGTGAGGAGCATAATCTTCCAGTCACTTAAAAAATGGACAGGCCTTTTATAGTGTGGGGAGTGAATATAAAAGCTACTTGTCGAGTTGATAGCCTACAGGTTTACTACCTTTTCCCTGGGGCTGCTTCGTGACAACCTCTTCATTTTTCCTGCCGTCCTGTACTTCAGGTTTTGCAAACAGTATGGCACAACTCATGCGTGTTGTAGGCTCAAAAAATCATTTTCTTTGGTCATGATTTGAGTCAGAATGTGACTCTCTTTTTGGAAACCAGGCAGGGTAGTCTGGAACCTCCAAGTGACAGGTTGCTGAAAGATGGTTTGGCTGCTTCTCTGTCCCACAGAGAAGCCGTCTGAGTAGAGAGCTGCATCACTGACTCCATTTATACGAATGTCTTTGATGGAGGGCAAGGCCTTCTAGCGAGGAGGGGTGCATGCCTTCCACCTCTGCAGCTATCCTTAGCATTCTAGAAACCCTTGCAAGTCCAGGCAACATTCAATAATTTATTGGCATTAAAGACCATTTAAAACTCCATCTAACAATGTGGCCATACATCTCTTAAGTCACCTGTGCTCTCAGAAATTTTTATTTATTTCCTGCCTCTATAAAATGGAAATTTTTAGCTCTGGCCGGTATGGCTCAGTTAGTTGAGCATAGTCCCATGCACTGAGGGGTCACAGTTCCGTTCCAGATCAGGGCACATGCCCGGGTTGCAGGCTTGATCCCCAGTGGGGGTGGTGCAGGAGGCAGCCAATCGATGTTTCTCCCTCTCGTTTCTCTCTCTTCCTTTCTCTCTCAACATCAATAAAAACATTTTAAAAAATAAAATGGAAATGTTTGGTGTGTCACAATCAAAGCCATACACAATAAAATTAACACAGAAGCAGTTTGAAAATCATTAAAAGAAGAAGGAAATATGCTAGCCAGGATAGTTAATGAAATCACTGTGATTTATTATTGATTTGGCCTTGAGACTACCTCAAGATCTAGCAGTAAGTGGATGATTAAATACACAGCCTTTAAAATTATCCTCAGGGTGAATTTATAACAATAAGGAAAAATGCTTATAATACAGTATTAGGAAGAGAGAGGATTAAAAAACTATACAATTATCTCAGCTATGTTTACAAAAAATTGAGAAAAAAATTATTGGAATGTAATTCACCAGAATATTAACTATGGCTGATGAGCTGAAGTTATTTTTCTTTTCTTTATATTGTTCTCTTTTTTTTTTTTTAGATAACTTATGAACAAATGTTACTTTTATAAGCACATGTAAAATTTATCTTTTTAGTTGATGCTGAGCTTCCTGACAAAAGGCAGAAGGGGTTATATGACTTTCATTATGTGATGAAAGAATTATCTCAGTTCTTCAGAATACACTTTTCCTTGATACTGAATTCCAAAAAGATGTTGAGTGATGTAACGTACAAATCTTGATAAAGCTCTCAGAGCAAATGCAGAAGGGGGACTCCTGACCGTGTCTTGTGACCACACCCCAAGAGGGGCCAAAGGCACAGTGCCCACTGTGGGTGGTGGCGGTGAGTTTGCCAAGAAGGGGAACTTGCCTCTCGCTAGGCTCCCATCTCTGAAATCTGTGTTTGGAATTTTGCTTTTTTTCGCCCTTTGTATCTTATCCAAAGGAGTGCAATAGACCTAGCAGATCGAGCGACATCTCTCAGCTCTTTATTTCACACCTTCAGGATTGAATCACCACTAGTTCTGGAAATCAGCCTTTTAAAAAGTAATGCAGTTTGACTTCTCCCCCCTTTCAGGTGTCGCTGCGCTGGATTCCAATGTATCCGGAAAAATTGGGCTGCGTGCTGTCTTATATTATTTCTGTACCACTGTCATTGCTGTCATTCTAGGTAAAGTTTATTGCTGAACCCTTATTCCTCTATGTGACTGATTTTCTATTTAAAAGTGGTTAGGCTTTTTATAATGCACTTTTTTTTTCTAATCAGAAAGCAGTATTGTTAGGCTATCATGAAACTTTTTGGCTTGAAGCCTATACGGCACCTTTTATATGAAGAAAATATAATATATTTGAGTGCATTTCAAGTTTCACATAGTACTGAGAGCTAATGGCTGAGGCTTGCCAAGTATAAATTCCACTTGAAAAAGGGAGAAAGCTCTAAGGGGATATAGCTGCTCTTATACCTTTGGCATTCTTTTGTGAAGAAAGTATGGTCCACCCTTTGTGACCTAGCGTGATATTTTAAGGATGCCCAAAATGGGAAGAGAGGAAGGGAATGTGCTCAGAGGCAGCCAGCTTGACCCTCGCAGCTCTGCTTTAATGAACTGAGGAGAGGTGGTGAGGTTTTAGAGTTATTACACCAGGAGGGCCTTAAACCAAGGCCACATCTCCTCATGAGGTTCCTGAGAGAGGCCAATGCAAAGAAAAAAGCTGGGTGTGTATCTTTTCTGCTACCCTGAGAGGGTAGAGTGGACCACGGCTGCTCGTGGCCCTTCTATGGTCCAGTGACTCCCCCCACTAGCAAAACTGACCAACTCAGCACCCTTAAAGTCCTGCCCCTTTGGATTGGCATCTCCCCCTGGGAGGAGCGGTGAAGGACATGGGGACTATTTTCTTCCTCACTCCCCTCCAGTCCAACAACCTCTGGTGCCTCAGTCTCTTCTACAACCTCCCATCTCTGCTTGGACACTCAAGTGACAGGAACCCATTACCTCCAAAGGCAAAAACGGTGCTTTCAGACGCTCTCTGTTTAGACAGATAGTTCCCACTGTGAGAACTATCTCCCTGTAACTCCTGCCTATTTTTTTCCGTGTTCCACCCCTGACAGTCACATGGAACAACACTGTTCTCAACCTTAACCCTTTTTTCAATTACACAACAGCTTTCCAGATATTTGAAGGCTTGTGGTATGGAAGGAAGATAAGGCTTGTTCTGTGTGGCCCTCAGGAAAATAGCCAGTACCTGTGAGTAAAAGTTGCAGGAAGTTATTGAACAAGTGGCCTCGCACCAACCCCTGGCTAGGTTGACCTCATAAGCTAAAGGAAAGAATAAGAGCATTCTCATCAGCAGGTGTCTCCAGAAGCAATTCTGGAGTATAGCCGCTTCATTAAAAAAAAAAAAAAAAGAAACACAGGAAGAGTTTCTTCTGCTTTATTTAAATGGAAAAGTAATTAAGGCTGCTGCTGAGGTTGCTGCTGGAATTCAGCATTTTGGCAGGACCCTGAGGCCCCCGTGCCCACTAGTCCAAAGAAGGATGCACTGGGGGTGCCAGGTGCCCTGGAAGGGTCTCACTGCTCTGTGGGTGCTGTCCTTGGCCACAGGTATCGTGCTGGTGGTGAGCATCAAGCCTGGTGTCACCCAGAAAGTGGATGAAATTGACAGGAAAGGCAGCAGCCCTGAAGTCAGTACAGTAGACGCCATGTTAGACCTGATCAGGTGAGTGTCTTGCCAGCAGGGTGGCTTCATTGGCATTTGACCTATGTGGCCACACAGGGCCCCATGCTTGGTTTAATGATCTGCTCTTGTCATCTTGAAATTTTTAATAATTTTTAAATTATTGTGCATTTTCATTTTGCCCTGGGCCCTGCAAATTACATAGCCAGTCCTGCTTACCAGGTCATGGTTCCAAGAGGATATGGAAGGAATAAGCTCCTCTGTCAGGATTTAGGATGGACAGAGATGCAGAAAGTATACTTACTGCATTAAGATGCTGGGCTGGGTAGTCAGTTCTGAAGCACATTTGAAGAAATACATTTTTTTAATTGTAGAAGAAAAACCCTCTTAATCTGAATCAATCAGGGCTGGAAATTGGTTAGTTAATAAATAGCAATTAAAAAGAATCATAAAAAACAATAGAGATGCATTACATATTTTGTTTACACTTAAATGTATTTATTTGCCAATTTTTTAATGTTGGATCAGGGTCTCTTCTCCGAGTGTGTCAGTTGATTGTAATTTCCTGTCGTGTCTGTTGCTTAGGCTGCAGAATGCAACAGAAATGCATTATCTGGAATTTCCATGAAGCGGAGCAACAAAATCCTTAGAAATTGCAAAGAAAGCTGAGTGCCAAATCCTTCCAGTTTTTCTTTTTATTTCAGTTGGCTTCCCATACGTAATTTAACCACAGAAATTGTAGTCAATTGTCAATTGAGTTCCCAGGCATTTGGCTTAGTTTTTATAGAAACCATACCTTCCTTTTCACACTCATATTTCATTGATTTACATAATTTTTAATTCAGTAATTACAATATTTGCAATTGGCATAAAGAACTTGGGAAGAAGTGCAATGACTCTTGGTAAGCATACATTCTCATTGATGAAAACAGAAATGTGCAGAATATTAAAGAAGTCTCTTAACTGTGAGTGTCTACCTGCCAGGGGGGTGTTTCACCCAGGACAGCATGTGTATCGGTTACTCAGTGAATCAGGTAAGGAACGGTTGATTGGTTGAAGCTTAGCAGGGAAAAATAAATCTTACTACAAGGAAGTATTATGCAAAGAAGCCAGAAGAGAAACCAGAGTACTAATTCTATGTTACACTCATTTCCATCAATGTATTGGGTATGACAAACAAAACAAAACACTTTTGCCTCAACATAATACTGCTTTTCATGTCTCCAACAGGAATATGTTCCCTGAAAACCTTGTCCAAGCCTGTTTTCAGCAGGTAATAATATTGACTTTTGCCCACATTGCTCCCCTCTTCCCAGTACCAATTAAGGGGGTTTTTTCCTGCTGTCACCCAACAAATGGAATTATCCCATCAAAGATGGCAGGACACCCTGGCCAGTGTGGCTCAGTGGTTAGAGCATTGGCCCGCACACCAAAGAGTCACAGGTTCGATTCCCTAGTCAAGGGCATGTACCTGGGTTGCAGGTTCAATCCCCAGCCCAGCAATAGGGGCTCGTGTGGGAAGCAACCAATCGATGTGTCTCTCTCACATAAATCTCAATCTCTCTCTTTCTTTCTCTCTCCCCCCTCCCTTCCACTCTCTCTAAAAATCAATGGGAAAAAAATACCTTGGGTGAGGACTTTTTTTAAAATGGCAGGAAATGTACCCATGAGTGGAGGAATTTCAGGTGACTCCTCTGTTCTGTATCCCTGGTCTTTCCGGTCACAGTGAGGCAAGTGCCAGTTGTAGCTTATTCTGCGCCCTTTTCCTTTACGCTTTTTCCCCCAAAAGGGCTCAGATGGAGCAAGTCAGAAAACGGTCAAATAATGAATGTTTTAGAGCATGGCTTCTAGTACCTAGTTTTGGAGAACCACATTATATCTGAGAACAAATTTAGACTGTCAGCAGATGCCATGTGGTGAAAACGTAGCCCTCCGTCTCCTCTCGCTCCCGTGGGCAGATCAGTGTCTGACCCACAGGGCGGCTGCTGTTCCTGGTAGTTGGTCTTTTCCTGAATCATTCTGCCCCCACGGCCGGCCCTCTAAGGAGCAATGTAACAAAGCCATGATTTTTTTCCTCTAGGAAAGTTTAAAAATCTCTTTACTCCATTTTCTTCAAGTCTTTTTCTCTTGTTTGTCTGTGGACTTAGACAGCTGAGTCTATCACAAACTGCTGAATTGATTTACATAAATTATATGAACAGAGACCCCTGTGTATACCAACAGAAATGGCAACTAAATGGCTCGCTGCCGACCTCCAAGCAGCATAGAACTACCTCTATTTCAGGGGTGCCTTTGCGGTTCAGCCACAGTGGTCGTTTGTAAGGTTCTTGGCGTTGGCAGAGCCTCATAGGAGTGACATCTATGCCTGGTGTAATGTATACGAGCTCTCTCTTCAGCCTCTCTGCTGAAGCTCCACAGAGCCAGATGGGGCTGAAGGAAGGGGTTCAACAGAAATCTCATGTAATTGCCTTAAAAGGACTATTGGTTTTGGAACAGCCACACAGTTGCTGATGTTTATTAAAGTCACAGTGACTGCATTTATCAAAGTGATGAGGTTTCTCCCAGGTTAAAAAATAATATAAATAAATGAATGAATGAGGGATGGACAGGATTCCTGTAGAATCTGTCTGTTAAAGTGCCTACAAATAAAACCTATACTTTCTTTCACACTGTTGCTCCATTAATTAATCTTTTATTATGAGAGCGAGAGACCCTTTCGACATCATTGAATGGTGGCCGTGGGAGGCGGTGGTTTGGATTTCTCAATTCCACTTTTGGTTCCAAAGCCTCATAGGAGGTTCTGTCCACACCTGGAGCCAACAGAGGCATTGGAGGTAGAACCTCTCAGTGTATTTGTTTGCCCAAAGTAACCGTATTCCTGTGATTTAGCTTCAGAGGCTTAAAAAACTCTTCTTTTGTTTCTTTGTCTTCTTTTCCCCTCCAACGTGCAGTATAAAACCATGCGTAAAGAAGTAGAGCCTCCCAGCGAGCCCGGGATGCATGTGACGGAAGCATCTGTCACAGCTGTCATGACAACTGCTGTTTCCAAGGTACCGCTCCCTTTCTTTTTGCCCGCACGCTCCCCAGTAGGCAGGGCTGAGCTGGGAGCGAGCAGGAGAGGGAAGTACAGTCAGCCCTCATTATTCACGCATTCCTCATTTGTGGATTCGCCTACTCACTAAAATGTATTTGCAAATCCAAAGTCAACACTCAGGTGCTTCCGTGTCATTCGCAGACATGTGCGGAGAGGTGAAAACCTAAGGCGCCCGCCCAGTGCACATATGCCCCCTGCTGAGGCTAAACACAGCTATGCTCTGCCTTTTTGTTTCAGCTCTCATACTATAAACAAGTGTCCTTTCATGGTGTGCTTATGCCACACTTTGCACAGTTTTGTACTTTTTGTGGTAATTTCACTATTTAAAATATCCCCCGGCCGTAGTGCTGAAGTGCTGGCCATGGTTCCTAAATGCGGGAAGGCCGGGATGCGCCTTGCAGAGAGTACAGCATGTTAGATAAACTTCAGCCAGGCGTGAGTTAGTGTGTTGGTTGTGAGTTCAGTGTTAATGAATCAACAAATATTCAGTAAGGTGCCTGTGAACAGAAACATGCATAAAGCAAGGTCATGTATTGATTATTTGACAAAAATGTTATGAACATTGGGCCCCAGGAACTTACTCATACATTTTCCCTAGAAACAATGATTCAGTATTTGCTAAGTCAGTGTTGGTGACCACTTTATAGAACCTAACTACCAAGAATAAATACAAGCCACCCTGGCCAGTGTTTCTCAGTGGTTAGAGCGTCGGCCCGTGCACCAGAGGGTCATGGGTTCGATTCCCAGTCAAGGGCACGCACCTGGGTTGCAGGTTCCATCCCAACCCCCAGTCAGGGCGTGTGTGGGAGGCAACCAGTTGATAATCGATGTGTCTCTCTCGCATTGCTGTTTCTCTCTCTCCCTCTCCCTCTCTCCTTTCCACTCTTTCTAAAAATCAATGGAAAAATATCCTCTGGTGAGGATTAACCAAAAAAAAAAAAAAAAAAGAAGAAGAAGAATGGAAGCCACTAAACCACACAGAGAAAAGAATGAGCCCTGTTGCCTCTGTATCTCTGCCACTACTTAGGGTTGAGGTGGGCACCTCTAGGAACTGCTCTAGATTTGCATGACTATGTAAACACAGAATGCAGGCCCACAATTTCTTATTCAAAACTCTCTGCCCAGATGTGATTGAGAGTCAGAGTTTTCCTTGTGAGATGGGCCAGGTCGTGTGTGTACATGTTATACACTGTCCTTTAATGGGGCTGGCAACAACACTCTAGAATCAAGCACATCCATGTTTTTGCAACAAACTTAGAAATATTCTGTCGAGTAAGAGAAACAGACCATAGGTGGCCACGTCTCAGTTCAGGATAGGTTTTGCCACCAAGAGTTTGCCATAAACTCATCGATAAAATCAATGAGCTTTGAGAGCACTGGGGATTTCCCTATTGAAGGCTAGAATATGTGGACCTGAAGTAGTACATTTTTAGTCCTGTAGTAGACTTTTCCTGAATGTTCACACAGGAAGGAAAGATTTAAGAAAAAGAGACATATTCAGTAGACTTAAGAATTCAAATGAACTAGGCCTCTGTTGGCTCCCTGTTTCCTCCTGCAGAAAGCCTTCAATCCTCAGACAGGTTCATGGGCCCTGTCTCCTCCCTCGTTTCTGGGCTCACTTATCCCTCCAGATCCACCTCCTCCAGTACCCTGTATTCCTGCCTTTTGATGTGGTTCCACAAGGATTTTCTGAGCGCTGTTCCTGAGCCAGCCCTGCTGAACATCGGATTGCAATAGTGAAAAGACAGATGTGGCGTCTGCCCTCGTGTGGAGAGTGATGAATATTAGAATAGGGAAGAACAGTGCTGGAGATATTCAGCAGGATGGTTTAAATTAGTTTGGGAGCCACAAAGAATGGGTAGGAATTATCCAGGCAGAGTCCAGAGCTCCAGTGCATGGTGACTTTTGCCTTTGCTTACCATTTTTTAGGAGTATGTTTGCATCTCATGGCTGCCTGCTCCTCAGGCCTAGCTTTCCCTAACCTCACAGCCCTCATTTATGTCCCCAGTTTCCATAGGACACCTATAACTCGTAGCTTGGCTTTGTAGTTAATTACACACCATCTCGCTGTCATTGGCTCGTGTTTCTCTTATAGCTCCAAAATCCTGTTGGTCGTTCGAAATTAGAGGCAGTAAAATTGTTCTTTTTATTTTTTAAATATGTTTTATTGATTTTAGACAGAGAGAAAAAAACTTCCACTCAATCCACTGCCACCTTGAAATCTCCTGCATTACTAATTCCTGTCTTTTTTATACAGCCTCCAATTGTTAGCTAGTCATTAAAATAACCCTGAAAAATACCTTGATTCTAAAGTTCTTATTAAAAATGTAAAACATCCCAGAATAAGAAATCTTCAAAAGAAATATTCAAATATGGATTCGTTGAGAGAAAGGGGGGGAAACACTTTAAACGTCAATGGCTAAGGGTGGGGGGCAGTAAAAATATGATACATGCATAGGTAGGTTTTGTTTTGGGGGGTTTTTTTAGTTGTATTCCCCAAAGTTTTGTTGAGTCTGACTGATAGATCACTAGTTTATTATGTTTGGCTATTATATCTTCTCATTTCAATGCCTATGCACTACAGCAAGATTATAATGATGCATCAATATGTTTTCTTGGTTTCCGTCCACAGAACGAAACAAAGGAATACAAAATTGTAGGCACGTATTCCGATGGCATCAATGTCCTTGGCTTGATTGTCTTTTGCCTCGTCTTTGGACTTGTCATTGGAAAAATGGGAGAAAAGGGACAGATTCTGGTGGATTTCTTCAATGCTCTGAGTGACTCAATCATGAAAATCATTCAGATCATTATGTGGTGAGCAAATGCCCTCTAATGCCATCTTGCTTCCCCTGACAACTGTCCCCTCAGAATTAGAACCAAGGATCTTATGTTTTTCAACTGACTCACACTAGAGAGGGGGAATCCTGAAATTAAGGCACTAGAGTATTAAATCATTCCACATACTACCTTTTGTTCACTAACGAAAGTCTAGGTATCAGCCATTGTCTTTTCTACCGAAACCCGTGATCATCTTGTGCCCAGCCAGCGTTCACATCAGAGGAAGCTCTGGAAGGAGTTCCCTGCACATCAAAACACAAAGTACTTTCCTTAGTGGGCCCCATGCAGAGGTGATACTCAAATACAACAGGTACAGCCTGAACACTAGCTCATCCAAACGAAAGCTGCTTGAGGATCTGCCCTGTCTCCAGAGATGCGGGAAAGTCCATCTTTCCTCCGAGACCTCTGTCCCGCTTCTCTCATATTGAGTTGGTTTAACATTCCTTACTCCGAAGTGTAGACATTGACAGTGACGTAAAGGGTTCAGTTATTTCAGTCACTTAATCCCGCTGAACCTCAGCTTCGTCATCTATTAAAAAGGATAATACAATCTCCCACTAGGGTTGGGAGAAGTATACTAAGGGAACTGATGCGTGTGAAATACTTAAGCCAACACAAGGCCTGTAATGACAGCGCCACGAACAGCTATTATGACCACTTCTACTACTAACTCTTGCTCTGTTGCTGATACTACATCTGGGAAACAAGGTGACCATGGCTAGAAAGAGCCTAGTGACCATATTTGGAAGATCAAGCTAAAATGAGATCTCAGATACAACAATCGGTAGAATGTACATGTACTGGAAACGAGTAGGATTTGCAACAGTTTAACCAGACCTTCTTATTTATTTATTTACTTATTATTTTATTGAATGTATTGGAGTGACATTGGTTAATAAAATTATATAGGTTTCAGATGTACAATAACCATATCTTCTTGCCAAGTTTGTCCTGTTATGGTAGCTTAGGTAGGTAGAATTTAAGGTGCACACAGGTATTGAAACCTGGAGCCAGTGTGGTCCACCAGGGCCTAGAACTGAGACAAAGCTGAGACCTTAGCTTCCTTGTGTACCCTGTGCTCCTCTCAGGCGGGAGTGGGTGCAAAGCTGAGATGCAGGTCCTGGCCTATTTCTTCCCCAAAAACCCCACCCTGAGAAAGCACCTGCTGACTTTGTTGTGTTTACTTTCTAGTTACATGCCGTTGGGTATTTTATTCCTGATTGCCGGAAAGATCATAGAAGTTGAAGACTGGGAAATATTCCGCAAGCTGGGCCTTTACATGGCCACCGTCCTGACTGGGTATGTCAGACTCGAGAGAAGAAACAAACCTCACTTGAGCTCATGAGAGGCTGGGTTTCAGTTGGTTAAAATCGGCTTCTCTCCCACGTGCAGGGAAAAACAGGGTTCAGCGATAAGAGAGCCGGGTGTGGGGGGAGGGCTGCCCTTTAACAGCTGTACTGGAGGTGGATCGCACTGTTCTCAGTGCCAGATCTTGGCAGAACAGCCTGGACCAGGCTTTGTCACTGCCTTTATTAGTTGTGTTCAAATAATTTTTTAAAACGAGCAAAACGCACTGGTATCCAATCTTGGCTCTTTCCTGACCTTCACTTCCTCAAGGATATAAATTAACCAAGCAAGTAGGAATAATCCCTATGCACCCTGAGCCTGAAAGAAATTAGGCAGGGCCTAAATAAAATCAGACTTGAGCCAGAAGGAGCAGGATGGCTGGTTGGTTCCAGGAATCTATTGGTGGGGCTGGTAACCACTCTCACCCCCTGCATCATCACAGGGCCAGAGAGGATGCTGGGAAAATCTTCAGGCTGGTAGGAATTGTGTAAAGCAGGAAGGCAGCAGGCGACAGGTCATCTGCATATTTATTACAGCCCAGTTATTGGTTCCTTGATAGTTTATAAATGGTGCCCCCAGATATCTAGCCAAGGGTGAGATACAGCACATGTGCTGAGAAATATGGACCACAGAAATGAGTAAACATCATCAGTTTGACTCCCACAGGTCAGTACCCCCAAATACCCAACTTGAATAATCAACTCACCTATTAGAACTCCATTGCATTGGGTAGTTTCCACTGCACAGCATTTGGTACCTAATCTGTTTACCAAAAGCATGGCCCAATGACCAACAGAGAAGTAGCCTGGATTCACACAGTGAGAGGGTCAGTCAAACCGCAGGGCCTAGTGCAAAGGGAAGCAGGACCATCTACTTACTAGAGGCCAGGGGCTGCATCTAGGCACTGATGCAATGATGTGGCCGAGGTTTATTATGCTGAGCCATTTCAAAACAGGTTTCTGCTGGTTTCTGTTATCTTATCCTAGCTAGGTTTCTAAGAGAAAACTAAGTCAGTTCCTCATACTTCTTAGCCACAAGCTCTCTATCCAGTAAACCCTTTTTCCGGACCCCCAGGAGCTGTATTTTTCAATCACCACTTATTATTTCAGCTTCACATAATGGATCTTTAAATTCTAAGTTGCCACACATATGGCATCTGCTGAATCGGTCTCATTTCTGAGCCCCGTTTTGTGTAACCTATATATTTCCAGGTGAGGCAAGGAATAGTTTGGGAAGACAGGAATAACAAAGAGAGTCCGTCCCAAAGTATGACTGTGGAAGAGCAGGGACGTCCTCCCTATTGCATTCCTCACTCCCCTCTTAGACAGTGGGCACCATCCAGCGAGACAGCGGTAGGGCCCAGGGAGCAGTGGCTGCCGCCTGCGGTAGGGGCTGTAATAGAGGTTTGTGTGGGGCACAGTGTCACCAAGGAGGGAAGGGTCAGCAGGACCCGGGAAGTTGAGGGAAGGCTTCCTGAAGGAGGGGGAGGTTTTACTGAGCCTTACAGGAGGAATAAGAATTCAGCTGCAGGAAGGGAAAGCATTTTGGCACGTTTAGCAGGAACAGCACTTACGGGGCTTGGAAGCATGATGTAACTGTTCTGTGAGCTCTGAAATGTGGATTCAGCCACTGGCTTTGCCACTAACTTTGAAAAGATAGCTCACTGCTGAATGAATCCCCTTATCCTCATATGTGGACTGGAGACATATATTCCTGCCCTACTTCTCATTGGGTCAGTACTCAAGTTGAATGACGTGAATAAAAAAGCTGTTTGAAAAACGATTAATATGAATAGGTGGTATCATCTGTGAACCTGTTCCTCTCGTTTACAGGCTTGCAATCCACTCCATTATAATCCTCCCGCTGATATATTTCATAGTCGTAAGAAAGAACCCCTTCCGATTCGCCATGGGAATGGCGCAGGCTCTCCTGACAGCTCTCATGATCTCTTCCAGGTAAATAGAAAAAAGGTGTCTGCCCTTGTCAGTTTGGCTCAGTAGTTAGAGCGTTGGCCCACGGGCTGAAGGGTCCTGGGTTCGATTCCAGCCAAGAGCACATACCTCAGTTGCAGGCTCAAACCCTGGTCCCGGTCAGGGTGCGTGCGGGAGGCAACCAATCTGTGTTTCTCTCTCTCTCTTTCCCTCCCTTCCTCTCTCTGAGATCAATAAAGAAAAAAGAAAAAGAAATGATCTCCATATTTTCTGCCCGTGTTCTAGAACATAGTCCTTCACCCTGTGGGATATTTCCGGCCCTCCTGGTGTGGCCTGCAGCCCAGGAAAGGGTTATGCTGTAACCTGGAGTGGTGGCAACCATAGCACCTTCTGATTCCTGAACCTGTGAAAAGTCCCAGCATGCTTTGGGCTTCTGCTTTCGTTTTTGGAATAGAGGTGTCTCTTCAGGTAGGGACTGAGAACCAGCATTTCTGAACCGCAAGTTCCTTTGTCTTTTTATCACACAGTTCTGCAACACTGCCTGTCACTTTCCGCTGTGCTGAAGAAAAGAACAAGGTGGACAAAAGGATCACTAGATTTGTGTTACCCGTTGGTGCTACGATCAACATGGACGGGACTGCACTCTATGAAGCAGTGGCAGCTGTGTTCATTGCACAGCTGAATGGCTTGGACTTGAGCATTGGGCAGATCATCACTATCAGGTGGGGCATTGTGTCACATTCATTTTCATCTCTGTTACTGGAATCACCTCTAGTAAAAATCATCTCTGAAGGGAGATCAAGAGTGGTCCTGCGGTGGATCGATTTTCTTGGTCTACAGAGTCTCTTCTCAAGACTAAACACAACTCTGACGAGTAGTGGGATCGTGGTACACAAGATTTCTGCTTCAGGGTCTGCGTAGCCAAAACGTCACTCTGTTCTCAGTTCAGTGCCTCACTAGATCCCAGGCACAGAGTAGGCACCACGGATTCAAGATTGAATAAGGGCCTGTCTCTGCTTTCAAGGGGTGCCCAACAGGCAGGTAAGGGATACAGATATCTAAATAAATGCTGAGTGGTGTGATAAGGACTTTAATAGAGGTTTGAATGGGAGGCACAGAAGACAGCAAGGAAGGAAGGGTTGGCTCTACCTGCGAAGCTGAGGAAATGCTTCCTGGAGGAGGGAAAAGTTTAGCTACGTCTTAGAAGACAAGTAAGAATTTTCATAGGAAAAGAAGGAAGCTAAGGGTGGTTTAGGTGAAAGGAATAGCATGTACAGGGGCTTGTGACGTAACCATGGCCTAGTTACAGGGTACAGATTATTTGGTATGACTGACCTAGAGCTCAGTGTAGAGACTATAAAGAAATGAGGAGTCTGGATCATGTCATGAAAGCTTTGTAGGGGGAGCTCATGGAAGGGTCTTAGACAGCCTTTCATATTATGGACAGACTTTCATTTTTAGAATGGTATCTGGCAATATGTTAGATGGACTGGTTGGGATCTGGAACCATGGCTGGAATACCAGTGAGGAGACTATTGCAGAAGTCCAGGCAAGGTATGAAAAGGCCCACATCAAGGTATTGACCTGAGGGATGGAGTAGAGCTAGTAAATTCAAGAGGCGTCAGATTCAGAGTGAGGGACAGGGGACACCTAGGATGCCCCCCGGGATTGGTGGGCTTTTCTGGATTGGTGGATGGTGCTTATCAGAAGAATAGGAACTAGTGTAGGAGAAGCAAGTATAGGGAGGAAGATAAGAGAGTTTATACTTCTTGACACACTGAATTTGAAATGCCTTTAAGACACCCAGGTGGAAATATGCAGCGAGAAATGTAGATACCGAAGTCAGGGTATCAGTCACCTGTGTTTGGTAGAGTGAGTCAGTCATCTGTGTTTGAACCTGAGCTTCACCGTGATTGGCCCTGACCTTGGCCAAGTTACTTGAATTCTCTAAGCTTCTGTTTTTCACCCATAAAATGAGCATCAGAATAGTATCTACGTTTTATGCAAAGAGTGATAACTAAGTCAGAAGATGCATATAAAATGCTTAGGGTGATGCCTCCATAGTGAGCATTCAGTAAGTGTTCAGAACGGATGACATCGCATAGGGAGAGTGCATGGAGAAGAGAAAAAGTCTAAGGACTGAGCCCTAGAAAATCCGAGTGTTAGCAGCAGGCGGGAAGGGAAGAACCCAAGAGGAAGAGTGAGAAGGAAAGAAAGGCAGGAAGAGAACAGTGAGACTATGGTATCGTTGAAACCCAGAGGAGAGAAATTTTCAAAATGGTCAGTGGAGCCCAATACTGCAGAGAATCCTCGTCAAATGAAGACTGAAATTATCTACTCAAATAGATGGTGAAAAGGCCATTAGTGAATCTTGCCAGAGCTGTTTCTTGGAACAGCTCTGCTCAGTATGGTACCATCAGCAACACACACGAATGGGACAGAGCAGACACAGAAGGTTCTACCAGTGGAGAAACAGGTGGCATTATTGTGGGTCCTGTCATTGTGGAAAGTTCTACAGGTCAACCCTTCTTTGAAGTGTGGATTGCGGTTAGAGTTCATCAGCGACTTTAGTCCAGTTTAGAGTGGGAGTTTAAGACTAAAACGGGGTTCCTGAGCCTCCTCAAGGTTGAACCTGAACATTTCAGAGTTAATTCACTCCTGCATCTCCAGCACTTGGCATAGGCATAAGTTCCAGGCTTAAAATAACTTCTAAGAGTGTTCTAGTACAGTACATTTTTAAATCTTCCCCAACCCTAAGTCATGAAGTATTTATTACAGTTTGTTTGAAATTAACTGAAGACAAGTGCAGACTAGACCGTTTGGCATATCAGCTGAGCAGCTGCATGGATGCTGCATGATCTGTGAAAAGTGTTAGGAGCTAAAGAAGCCCATGCTAGAAGAGCTTGAGTAAAGTCCTACAGCTTGAACAGCAGCTGGTATGTTAGAATTGAAACCTTGAATCATGCCCGAGAAAGTTCCACAGCCACTGTGGTTCCAGCTGTTGTTACTTTTAGACTCCCAAGTGCCTTTTCCCACCTCCTGCACCTTGGGCTGTACAACCCCATCTGCACTGAACTGATTTTCAAGGAATGGTTGTATGAGATGCCAGTTCTTTTGGGTGTTTGCCACTTTGTGATGAATTCCCTCCCTGCCTCAGGCGTAAGTTTCCTAGATCTTTGTAACCTTTAAAAAACAAAAAACTGCTAGAGGAATACACTTTGGGACTCAAAGCTAAATAATCAATTCACATAAAAACCTCTCTCCTTGCTCTGGTGTATTCTTATATCAGACTTGGCTGGTAACTACCGGCCCAGAGCCAGTTACAACTGCCTGGTCCAGGGTAATCACTGACTTAAAATAAAAAATCCTCTCCGGATTAAAATAAAAAATCCTACCTGGGAAAGAATGAAATAATAAATGTTATTTTTAACTTTACAAGTTACAGTTCTGGCTCCTGTGGTTGATGGTTAAAGAGATTTTTGAACCTATAGTTTATCTCTTTCTATAGTCCTTTTGGACTGGACATCAAAGAAATTTAGGCACCATCTACCCAAAACATACTCTTTTGTGGTTTTGTCATAGTACTGTATTCATTTATCAAAGGTTACAGCTGATTGAGAGTAGGTTCCTTTTTTTTGGTTGGTTTGTGAATCCTCACCTGAGGATATTTTTTCCATTGATTTTTTTAGACAGTGAAAGGGAGGGAGGGAGGGAGGGAGGGAGGAAGATGTGAGAGACACACATTGATTGGTTGCCTCCCACACACGCCTTGGCTGGGGCAGGGGATTGAACCTCCAACCCAGGTACATGCCCTTGAATAGGAATCGAACACAATACCCTTCAGTGTATGGGCCAGTAATCTAATCACTAAGCCACACTGGCCAGGACTTCTCTTTTTTTAATACGTTTTTTATTGATTTTAGAGAGAGAGGAAGGGAGAGGGAGAGAGAAAAATTGATATAAGAGAGAAACATCAATCGGTTGCCTCCTGTATGCACCCTGACCAGGGATTGAACCCACAACCTGGGCATGTACCCTGACAGGCAGTTGAATTGGCGTCCTTTTGTTCATGGGACAACACTCAACCAACTGAGCCACACAGGCTACGGCAGGATACATTTTCTTATAATGAAAGATAATTATAGAATTTTGGGCTCAGAAAGAGCTTAGAGGAAAAGTAGCAGCAATAGTAACATAGTTGTTTTTATAGTAGTAGTAATAATATTAGCAGCAGTGGTAGAAGTAATAGCAGCAGCTGCGGAAGTAGCTGCTGTACTGGATGCCTTACGTGTATTACCGCATTGATTCTTCACAGCAGCCCTACAAAGTAAACATTAGTCCCATCTTACAGGTGAGAAACAGATTCAGAGAAGTAACTTTCCGAAGAACATGCTAGTAAAATTTTCCCCCTACCTGAAGATTTATATTTCAGACCAAAGCCAGTTAGATGGCTGAAGTTCAGTAGACAAGGTCAAGATCAAGAGCAGACATTTAACTGAATGGATTTTGAGTCTCAAGCCCAGCCTTGGGCTGTAGTGACCGTGTGGTTAACAGTGACGTGTTGGGGGTTCCAGGAGGGATCAGTGGGCTTGGGCACATGCCGCTTCTGACAAAGAAAACCCATCGGTGCAGTCAGTTTAGACTTTTTCAACCAGCATTGAAATAAACTTGAGTTTAACAAAGAATACTTAAGTCAGGACAGATCTAAAGGTTTATGCAGGCCTCAAACTGTGAGAGCAATTGCGACAGCTCCAGAAATCGCTAACTTACTGGAAATTGGATGGCCACAGCCCCTGAGGAAACATATACTTGTCAAAGAACTCTGGCCCGAGTTTAACCACACCCTCAAACACTACCCGTGACCCATCACTAGGCAGATGAGTAGGCACTACAGCCAGCTTCGTAAGAACTCTCAGGCTTTATGAGCTCACAAGAACTCTCAGGCTTTATGAGCTCACAAGAACATGGATTTGTGGCTAGAATCAGGGATTCTTCTGGTTTGAAATGGCAGTTTCTGCATCTTCACCTTTCAGCTCAGAGGCATCATAGAGGCAGGTCAGGCTTTGGCCCAGGGCGAGGACATGTCTCCAGAAAATGTAGTGGGTGTCCGTCCCCCTCACGCTGACTCAAATCAAGGGACTTTTCAGTGCATGGTGAGCCCTTGTTTCCTCCAAAATGATCAGATTTAAATAAGGAAGTTGCTGATGATTAACTGCACATTCCAAAGAGAAAAATTCCTAGTGCCACATTTTATATGCCCAAAAAGGATCTTTTTAAATACATAGTAATGGAGTTCACATGACTGCCTCTCCTGGATTCCAGATCTTTTTTTGTTTGCACAAAGTACATCCGCTGGCAAAAAGGACCAGTCAGGAATAAATGTTCATACCTTGGACAGGAGTCACAGCTATTTCTCAATTCAGTGCCCTAAAGGGCATCCACCAGAGAGGTCAAGAGTCTTGTGATATCGAGAAAATGAATAAAACCTGCTTGAACACCGCAGGTTTTACCTTCACCTAAAATGCCCTCGCCCATCCATCCTACCACTATCCCCCTATCCTTCAAGGAAACAAATCCCTAACATATTAGATGCTCATTAGTAAATGATTGATGGGTGAGTAGACAGAAGAAGGGAGAAAGAAAGCAGGCAGAGAGGCATTTGTCATTTGTGTAGGGTGAATGGGTAGACAGTCTTCCATAAAATAAAAACCCCAGTTGGTAAATACATAGTTGCCTTCCTCTTGAATATCTCTCTTGCTCATTCGTGTGCCAGTCATGCAGTCCTTACATTAGAGTATCTCCCCTGGAAGAGATCACGCTCCCCTCCGTCTCCCACAGCCCTTTAATAAGGCAGAGCTGGTGCTCAGCAGAGAACAGATTCTCACTGGCCACTTTGGGCACACAGCGGTAACAGCCATGGGGACTAACCATTTCGGGTCAGGAGCCCTGAAGGAAGAAACGGGTGTCTAACCCCTTTCGTGCTGGTGTGTTTCGGCTACAGTGTCACGGCGACAGCTGCCAGCATCGGAGCTGCCGGTGTGCCCCAGGCCGGCCTGGTGACCATGGTGATCGTGCTGAGTGCCGTGGGCCTGCCCACTGAGGATGTCACCCTGATCATCGCTGTCGACTGGTTCCTGTGAGTTGGAATAAAGGCGCTGCCTCGGCCGGATGGGAAGGCGGACTTCCCAGCCGTGCAGAATCTGCAATCTGTCATCATTCTCTCTTCAGATTGCCCTAATGAGCCATCTGTTGCTGCTTTCATTTCCGTCTGACCAGGCCATCTGATAATGTGCTTAAAAATTAACTCCTCATAACTTCAAGCAATGACTTTTAAAAGCCAGTGATCTCTACTAGCTCATTATACCTAGTAGTACTCAAGGTCAGGAGCTAGGTACTGGGTGAGATAAACACAAAGCAATAGGTGAAGAAGGTAGGCAAGGCCCCAGACATTCCAAACCCCATAGGCCGCCCCATAGGCCGCCCTGGCCTACCCCAGCCCCGGGTCAGCAGCACAAGTTCGAACAGACCACCTGGTTCAAAATCAGCCTGTCTTCCCAAGCATCAGACCATCAGGGCAGGGGCACGAGCAGAGGCTTTGCAGTAAGACTGTCAGGTTTAAATCCCCATTCACTGGCTTTTGACCTTCAGTTCCTTAACCTGTCTGAGGTCCAGCTGCATTATCTGTAAAATGGGAAAGATTCCATCTATCTCATTGGGTTGGTGTAAGGACTGAATGAGCTAATATGGGAGGAGTGTCTAAAACAGTGTCTGGCAGGCAGTAATGCTCAGTAAAAGGCAAGTCTTATTATAGCTAGAATGAGTTAGACCATTCAGGCCTCAACCAACAATTCTCCCTCCCTCCCTCCCTCCCTCCCTCCCTCTCTCTCTCTCTCTCTCTCTCTCTCTCTCACACACACACACACATACACACACACACACACGGCTAAGGAACACAGCAGAGCATTTGTGGTATGTTCAGGTTAAGGGTAAGATCGTGTCTTTTGTATCCCCCAAGGTTAAAGTTAGAATGAGCCTAGTTCCCAGCTCTATCCTTGGTTGATACCCACATTGTGCATTCATCTTCCGGCATCTAGGTCTGGCTCTGTCTCCTGGCCGTCACGGGTAAGCGTAGCTCCTTAGTAAGCCTTCACTCAGAACCAGCCTGGCCTCACTGGGGAGTCCAGTGCTATGTAGTTTGCAAGTGGCAGCTGAGATGGAGGAAAGCGAAGCAGAAATTCCTGCACCTGGGAAGCTGAGCTGTGTGGGGTCCCCTTAGCAGCACCTTGGTTCTACAAGGCCCAACTGAGGTGGCACCTTTCTTGCAAAAGTAGCCTACCACTGAGACTAATGCTTCAATTTTTCTTTCTAATGGTGTTGGTGGGTTTGCACATCTCTCCTTTCCCTGGTTCTTCCTGGAATCAGTGACCTTCACTTCCAAGATACCCAGAGAAGTCAAGGGTTAAGTCTGATCCGTGGGATAAAAAGACACTAGCTGGTCCATACTAGGGTCCAGTTCAGTCCATAGCCTGGTTCTATATAACAGAAGGGCATCCAGAGTAGACATGTGTAAGCTCTGCTGGCGTTTTCTCAGGCTGTGTGGGAGTTAAGACTAGCTGGGGTGCCTCAAGGAGAAAGCCATTCCCAGGCAAACCTGTGTTTTCTGACCCTGCACTCTGTGCTGTCCTGCTGGCTTATTCATGGAGTGACCTAGTGTGGTAAAGAAACAAGTACACCAGACACACACAAACACACAGGAAGACTTGGACACTCACACGGCACATATGACACCCACAAAACATCCAGGTTCTCTCAGCGTAGCCAAGAGAGCCCGGAAATGCTCACAAGACAGAGGTTACGGGTGAAAGACTTACTGAGTTTTGACTCTTCCTCAGCTTCCCCCCCAAAATAATCTGTGCATAGTGTTCCCTTTTCTTTGGGAAGAAAAGAGGAAATTTAGGGAGACTGGTGCTGAATTTAGGGGAGTCTCTGCGACTTGTTGGGAGCGCAGGCCTGGGGGAGCCAGTTTGCTTATTCTGTCCCTTTATTAACCATCTTCTGCCTCAGGCCTGTGAGGTCAGCCAGCCATGAGGGCAGCACTTTCTGCATTTGCTTAACAGCTCCACACTTCAGTCCCTTTCTTTTCCCCAATGGTGAGGGAAATGAAATCTGGGCCTCCTGTCTGACTCACCCTCTCCCTTCCCCAGGGACCGGTTCAGGACCATGGTGAATGTCCTCGGTGACGCGTTTGGGACAGGCATCGTGGAGAAGCTCTCTAAGAAGGAGCTGGAGCAGATGAGTGTTCCATCTGAAGTCAACTTCAGGAACCCCTTTGCTGTGGAAACCACGGCACTCGATAATGAAGACTCAGACGCCAAGAAGTCCTATGTCAACGGAGGCTTTGCCATTGACAAATCTGATGCCATCTCGTTCACCCAAACCTCACAGTTCTAGTGCCCTGGGCTTCAGATGACTGGGAATGATGAAGGACATCTCTTAGCAAATTCAAACATTAAGAAAAAGAAAAACACTAATGGCCAGTTGTACATTTGACCTGATACACAGACCTCCAGATTCTTTCTATATTTGGATTCAGAGCTTTTGCTCTCCAGGTCCTGAGATTTGGGGGTGGGGTAAGAGAAAAGGAAATTAATTAAAAGGAAAGATATATTATCTGGAGTTTTAAAATTCTACAGGAAACAAAGCTTGGAAGTATGTAATGTAGCAGCTTCTGGAATTAGATAACGGATGTGAAAGCGAAATTGCTTTTTCATGCACAGACCAGTGCTTGGGGTTTTTAAAAAAATACTCTGTCATTGACTACAAATTTTTTACTCAGGCTTTCTATTGGCATGTGTTTCCTTTGAGGTCTCACATTTTTATAGATTACAATGCATCTGAACCACCCGCCTCCCCCAGTTAATGTGCCAAATTGTCCATTTTGAACTCATCTCCAGCCAATTTCAAAGAAACTGCTTTCAAAGAAAACAGACCAGCACAGTTCTGCAAAACCAGTTTTAAGATGGGTGTCAGGTTTGGGGGGAAGGGAGATTCTCTTTTCAATGTACTGTATTGGGACGCTGGTAACTATTAACCCGGTGTTCAGTGTAGAGCTAGATATATATATGTATATATTATTTTCATATAATTTGCCAGACAGAGATCAGAATTGAACTGTCAATGTGAAATAAAGAGCTCTCCTTATACTTGAATAATAACTATGGTTCCAATCCAGATGTACTTTGGGGCTTATCAGAACTCCTCTCTCAGGAGCAGTCTGTGTAGCAGCCCCAAAGCAGACATGTATTACGGTGATACTCTGAGGTGGCATAGCCATTCACTACAACTTAGAAATTCTCCTGATGGGGGGAATCATATCAGCTCTATGTAAGGTTATATTCAAAGGTGTCACTCACATAAGGCTGGGTGTGTTTTTATCCAACTCGAAGACTTCATTCTTCCAAGGTCAGTTATACCCACTTAAAAATGACAGTACTTTGCCCTTTTATACCCATCAGGGCCCAAGCAACAGTGGCAGACTACCAGCTAAATTGTATTTCAGTACGAATTTGATGGTTGAACAAGCCACATTGATCACAAACACACTATCCCTGCCCTGGATGCTTGCAGAGTAAATCCCACAACATGAGACGTTGGGGTCAGTGGTTCAGGGAAATCCTGCATTTGTGTGGCACTTGCCTCTTCCTCCAGGGAGGATTCTTCTAACCCACTAGTCTTCTAGTGATCTTGGCCCTACTCATTAAAATCCATCATTTGCCATTCTGCTAATTTATGAAGATATATTATTAAAGTCTGTGCTTCAGCTCACATCTTGTAAATAATGCTTAACATAAACTTGCATTTACACTGAGATCCAAAATACTTGTGCTTCTGCAGTATTGAGTAGCCCATTTAAGCCTGTGCTTTCCTGTTTAAGAAACCTGAAATTGTGCCAAAGAGCATGGAAAAGTAAGTAAATGCTCAGTATTGACCACCTGCACCTGAAGTCTACAAGAAACTAGTAACTCAATTGTCGTTTGAAAACCATAAATATAAACCAGTAATTCAATGTGAGTTTTAAAATACAAAGAGTGGTATTGTTTATAGAAAGTTAATCTAAGTATAATGCAGCTGAATGGTAATTTATCTTGGGCTGAATGGTTCTACCCCATGGGCAGGTTTCTCTGGTTTGAGGCACCGGAGCTGGCAGAGCTGTTCATGAGCTGCAGGTCATCCTTATTTTGGAGTCCGTTTGTAACTGACCTCTTAACACCCTGTGCTGTTAACTCATCAAAGAGAACAATGTTCCATTTCAGTCTCAATAAACACTTCCATCATTCTTTCTTCCCCGCCTTTCTCTGTTCTTTTATCTCACTCCCATGGGCATGGGAAGGTGGAAATTCGGTCCATTAATTCAGATTGTAGCCCGGCCGGGCGTGGCTCAGCAGTTGAGCATCAACCTGGGATCCAGGAGATCAGGGTTCGATTCCCGGTCAGGGCACATGCCCGGGTTGCGGGCTCGATCAATGACTCTCTCATCATTGATGTTTCTATCTCCCTCTCTCCTTCTCCTTTCCTCTCTCTGAAATCAATAAAGATATATTTAAAAAAAAAAAAAAATTCAGATTGTACATACATTGTCATTTCCAAAACCGTGTTTATAGCCAAGAATGAAAAAGCAGGGCTTAAGGGGAAGTGATCTAATTCTTAATGAGTGGGGATTAAAAGGTTGAAATTCAGTGTCATTATGAACACTATGCCCATACTTTATGACTGAGATGAAAAGGCAGGTAGAATTTGGTTAGAAGTTACTGTAATGGGAGAAAGTCACCGTGTTGACGGTGACTTGGTTTCACTGATCCCACCCTCTGAAATGTTACTACAAACTACAAATGGCTGTATTCAGAGAGCCCTTTAAAGGAATGGCACAGTCCTGCCCAGAACCTGAGTCATGATGGGGTTCTGCTAGCAGACCAATAGCTCTCTGCCCCACTGAGACAGTGTCTCATAAAAATGCATTTCACTACCAGGCCAAACTAATTCAGAATAGTTTTTTTGGCAACATGGGATTAAATAGCCAACAACACAGCTCCTTAGGTTGTAGGCAGCAGGAACGGCACTGGGTGTTAGACCGGTGGAGTCAGACCGGACTTGGGTTCAGCAACCTCGGTACTTGAGTTTGGCTAGGAAAGAATTCAGAGCCAAGACCCAAAGTATAGGAGAACATTTATTTGTAGAATCACAGAAGTAGAAGTAGTAATTTCTAGAAGAAATGAGCTTAGGTAACAAGTTAGAGGCAAAGGAAGAGTCCTTGAACTTGGAACTGAGGAAGCTAATGGTAATATGCCCGGGGGCGGGGGGGGGGGGGCACGGAGCACAGGTGTGCTCCTGGGAGGGAGTGCTGGGTCACCCGTCCTAAGGATTGTAAGGGAAAAGATTTTAGGGGAGGTCCCAAGGGAAGATCTCAGTAGAATATTCAGCAGTTTTCCAGGTGTCCTTTCAGGGTTGTGGTTTCCTCCACTGGTTGGTTGGCTGGCGCCAGTACAGGGGGTTATTAGCAATGCAGCTGATCCTGAGGCCGTCTGTGGCTGTTTTTGTTGCTTTTCTGGGCCTGGAGCTGAAATACAACTGGGGCCTAGATGTTATCTCTAGGGAAGAAAGGTCAGAGGGTCCAAACCACAGGACCAGTGATATGCTAGGGAAGGAAAGGTCACCCTGGGGGCAAGATCCCACCCCACAATTGTCCATTGCTATGCACCTGAGACTTTCCATGCTGATGACCTTCTGTACCTAGCCCATCATGCTTGCTCTGTGCATGTCTGTCTAACTGCCTACTACACAGAGAGATGCAACTTCAGTTGCTTATGCAGTGTTTTGGGACCTGTGTCACTGATCTGATTAAGGACTGCAGCTTTCATCACTTGGTGTTAACTGGCTTAGAGCAAAAGAGTACATCCAACCTAGTGAGACTTAATATATTAACAACTCTCATTCTATGAAGGGGAAACCTTCTGAAAACAGGACATTTTGATTTAAATAGTGTGAGACATAGAATATTTTCTCCTATAAAGTATCACATGGAGACTAGACAAAAAGCATTCACAATCTTTTTTCTGTGGCCTGAGACAGAGGTTTGAGATCAGGCTACATGTATGAAGCTGAGATGTGCACTCACGTAGCACCCTTTATATCAAGTCCTGAGATTAGTGACGTGAAGCTCACCTCCGCCAGCTTGGCCTGTATGTCTCATGTAACTGTCCTCCCTATGCTGAAACTTGGTTCTGAGCCCACGTGGAGTTTTTAAATACCTGCTGTAGAAGGAAATGTCCCTCCTTCCCCTGCAATCTTAACTTTTTAAGTGAGAGCTGTATAATATAAACAATAAGTAAGCCTTGTTAAATTAGCTTTGGGAACAATATATATTGATCCATATATATATCAAATTAGGTGACTGCACCTGAGTGTATGAAGTTATTGACCATGAATGGAGATGACTGGGGACATCTCTCAGTGGCCCGAGCTAAATAATGCCACAAAATTCCTAAGAAAGCACTAAGATCAACCACACAACTGCTCTCCCATTTCTCCTCACTGGGAAAAACCAGTGCAGTGCGTGATCTGGAGGCTGTCTCTCCAGGATTACAGAGACATATATGGTTTCATCTACGAATCTCCACTTGTGCCAATTTTAAGATACCACAAAGTTCAGAACAGTTATTAGCAAACCCCCAAAGCCAAGATAAAATCAAGATCCCTTGTTATTCTGGTTGAAGAAAAGGAAAAAGGAAAGCAGTGGCCTCTTCTACAGAACTTGGATTTCTAGGCCTGGCCAGCCCGCAACTGGGAAACTGCCCTCATAAAAGCAGAACCAGGGTATTACGTAGAAGCTGTCCCACAAAGTACAGCTTATCAAAAGATAGAGGCAAAGACACCAGAAACTAACATACAGAATCAACCAAACTCCTGAATGTTAGTGTCTGGATCCCAACACACATACATGTGTGCACATGCACACGCACAGAGTTTTGCAGACTGCAGACTCCGGTAGCTGCTGTTCCTCTGTGACTCAGATTAGCTATCAGCAAGGTTATTAGATGTCACATTCCCCTCCCTCACTTCAGGGCATTTGAGGGAATGCAAAGAAGGCTTGCATCACCTGGGTGTTTCAGAGTCAAAGGTCTGGCTGCCAAGGGGAAAAAATGAGGCGCTGGCCAGGATCTGCTTTATCTTGTCCAGACCCTGTGGAAAGATGTCTTTTCCAAGGTGAGGATAAGACTGATTGAAATGAATTGAGTGGTCCCGGGAGGGTAGTCGCAGGAGAAAAGGTACCATTCCGTCATCGCACAGGTGCTTCACTTTATGGACACAAGTTCGCCAAGTCCTGAAGACATGCACATTTTAGAGGTGACTTGGATTCATTTAAGGAGTCCTTGTGTTGTGTTTCCAAAGTCATTAGCTTAGCTTGGCAAGAATAATAAGAGGCCAGAGAAAAGCTTCGTCAGAGCTGAGGACTCGGGGGGGAAAAAGGGGTTCTCCAGTATGACTCTGAGGATAATGAAATATCCCGGTCTTCAGGAAACTGGGTGGGTCTGACAGGTGTCAGAGAATATAACGTAACACACTCATAGTTATGTTATGAATAAAAGCAGTAATGGTGAGTGGCAGAGCGACAGTGGCTGATCCTGCCCCAGCACTTGCTTTTGTCTGCCCAGCATGCCAAACTGGCTTTATTCCCAGGGTTCCCCAACTAATCCTCTATTTCCTATTTAGCCAGATAAGAATGTGTCAACTTCACATTAAGCACACACAACCTCAAGACTCTGCTCAGTCAAGAGGGGCCAGTAAATTAGAAAAAACATGCCACCTGCAGTTAATGAGAAAATTAGCAGGTCTAACAGCAAGGCAGTCTCGGGCAGCAAGGATACTGAGTTTGCTTTTCTGGCCCTAAGGAAAAGTTTGCTCCAACACCATTCCAGGCAGACGGCCACCTACCCTACTCTTGGGCATCAAGGTGACACTCTTAAGGCAGATAAAGGTCCAGTTTCTTTTGTATGTGTGTGGTTGTTTTTTTAAGATTTTTTATTGATTTTTAGAGAGAGAGGAAGAGAGAGGGAGGGAGGGAGGGAGGGAGAGAAAATCAACACGAGAGCAGCTGCCTCCTGCATGCCCCATAGCGGGGAACGAGCCTGCAAACCGGGCATGTGCCCTGACTGGGAATCAAACTGGCAGCCTTTCTGTGCACGGGACGACACCCAACCAATGAGCCACACTGGCCAGGACAAGGTCCAGTTTCTTTCAAGATGTTGACCTAACACTAACTGCTGCAGGTGCTGAGTAAGGACTTTTCTCCCTGACAGGGTGCACATAGGAGAGGATGGGATGCCAAGTCTCTCCGAAGAAAAAACAACAACAACCTAGAGGAAACTCATTTTTATTTCCTTGACAAATGTTTGCATAGCAATTACTACGTGGCAAGCACTGTTCTTAGCGCTTAACAAATATTAACTAATTTGAACTCATCATCATTGTGAAATAAGTACTATAGATGAGAAACTGGTACAAAATGTTATGTAACTTGCCCCCAAGGTGACACAATGAATAGATGGCACAGCAGTTTGTCTCCAGTGTCAACATTCTTTACAGGCATTGAAAGCCAGGGAAGGCCAGGAGTGATAGAATATTGATTCTAACTCAAGTCTGGGATGGCCTAAAATTTTCAAGGCAAAAAATAATCAATATTTACCAAGTGTAAACTACATGCCTGGCACTGTACTAAATATTTTACATGCTTAATTTCATGTATTCTTTTCAACACTCCTATCATGCAGGTATTATTACCCTCAATTTTCCAAATGAAGAGACTGTGGTTTAGAGGGGTTAGCTTGCCCAAGGTCACACAGCTGGAACTCAAACCTAATTCCAAAGTCTGTGTTCCTAACCATTGAGATATGGTATTTCAAGATACCTAAAAATTCCATGCAAATGGAAACCAAAAGAAAACAGGGGTAATCAAAAACCTCCTAACAAAGAAAATTCCAGGTCCAGATGGCCTCACTGGTGAATTCTAACATTTAAGGAATTAATACCAATCCTCTATAATTCTTCCAAAAAAATAGAAGAGGAGGGAACACTGTCAAACTCATTTTACAAAGCCAGCATTACCCTGAAACAAAGTCAAACAAGGACAATTAAAAGAAAAATAAATTGCAGGTCAATATCCCTGATGAGCATAGAAGCAAAAATCCTCAACAAAATATTAGCAAACTGAATTCAACAGAACATTAAGAGAATCATACACCATGATCAAGTGGGATTTATTTCTGGGATACCGAATGGTTCAACCTAAGCAAATCTATAAATGTGATACGTCGCATTAATAAAATGAAGAGTAAAAATCATATGATCATCTCAATATATGCAAAAAAAAACCACAAAAATAAACCACATTTGAAAAAATTCAACATCCTTTCATGATAAAAACTCAACAAATTGGGAGTAGAAGGGACCTTTCTCAACATAATAAAGGCCATACCTGACAAGTCCACCGCTAACATACTCGGTGAAAAGCTCAAAGTGTTTCCTCTAAGATCAGGAACAATAGAAGCTGCAAGGTCAACAAACAAATGTCCTACTTGTAAAATCCAACATAATTTCTTTGGCATTAATTTTTACTCTTTCGCAACACTTGTTGCTGTTAATTAGCTCCTTTTCTACTACGTTCTCTTGCTTTGAATTCTAAGACATGACCGGGTTCTGCCCCAGACCTCTTCCCCCATCCTTCAGGAACCTTGTAACCTGCTCCTGCTGCTGCTCCTTTCCTGGGGGCCTCATCCCTGCCCAGTGCTCCACCTGTGCCAAACACATGGGTCCCTCAAATGTGGAAGGAACGAAGCAGCTCCATTTCCTTCCAGTCTCTCTCCACTCTCTCCACCAGAATCCATTATTATGGCTTCAAAAGCCACCTCCGTTCAGGTGATTAACAAAAATGTGAATCCCCAAAATCTATAGCTGCCCTTGGTTTCACCAGCCCTGGCCTCTCAGCCAAACTTCAGGTCCACATTTCCAACTGCTATTGGTCATTTCCCTTTGACCTTTGCACCATCTTTTTAAAATGAATGTACTCAAAGTCAAACCTGTAAATTTTTTCTGCAGTATCTCTTCTCTAAATTGAGTATTGTAGTTTTAAAATCACCATGATATCCACTGCAACTTAGGATCATAACAATTTCTTTGACCTGAAGAGGTTGGAGGTAGCAAGGCAGGTCTACAGAGGTTTGTTCATTTATTTGAATCCTTCCACTTGGAGCCCCTAAGTGACAGTGCTGCCTCTTTGTGAAGTGGGTGGCCTATGACTTAGCCTCAGTTCAGACCTAAATGACTGGACATGGTGCATTCCTGCATTCTCTCTCCCCATGTGATTCTTAAATAAAGGATGTGTACTTTGATAATTCTCAGTTCTACTTACAGCAATGAGACCTTCAAACCAGGATCAAGGTTCAGAGGTAACAACACCTAAAATCTAAATCCGACAGAAGGTGCCCATTGCCTCTGAGCACCCACCCTGCTTCACAGCACCCCTCTGCCCCGTCATTCTGAGTGTTCCCTACTCTGGCCCTACTGCCAAAAAGACACCGCGGGGAAAAAAATCCTGCCCCAAAAGGTTTTACTTGGCCTCCTATTTTGTTCTCTTAGTCCTGAGCTCATCTCACGTCATGTCATGAAGAATGTGAATCTACAAAATGAAGGACGCTGTGTCCTATCTACAGAGTAAATTACTTTCAATCAATACTCACTCCTGATGATTAAATAGTTCACTTGCATTCAGCCCACGCCTTCTGACTTGTTTCTTCCTTAAAGGAGTCAGACTCCTCCTCCCCCACCTCCACACACCATTAAAGCACCACTAAACTAAGTTGCCTGGTTTCATCCCACCCCCATGTTTAATGAGCCCCTTTCTTCTCTATGACTCTCCCATCCTTCCAGGCTCTAATTTCCGGACTTCTTCAATGGCTTTGTTACAGTTTCCCCGCTGCCAGCCTCTACCCACTCCCAAACCACCCTGAACAAGATCATCAGATTGATAGTCTGCTTTCCCAGCCCCAGACTCTAATGGTTTCTTATTGTCTACAGCACAGTTTAAAATACCAGGCCCCTGCCTGGCCGGGCGTTGGCTCAGCAGTTGAGCGTCGACCTGGGATCCAGGCGATCGGGATTCGATTCCCGGTCAGGGCACATGCCTGGGTTGTGGGCTCGATCAATGACTCTCTCATCGTTGATGTTTCTATCTCTCTCTCCCTCTCCTTTCCTCTCTCTGAAATCAATAAAGATATATTTTTTAAAAAAATAAAATACCAGGCCCAAAGCTTAAGACACTTCAGGAAATATCCCTCGAGGATATTCCCTTCTTCTCCATGTACACATCCTTCACTAGACTCCAATAGCATCACTTCTCCCAAACCTTTTCACCTGATCTTCCTGTTCCTTAATGTCAAAAGTAAATTCTTGGCATTCTTGGCCTCTGGCCCCAAGACCCCTTTATTTCTTATCTCATGGAACCTAGTGAAGCAACAGTGCCTTGGTACATAATCATATATTGCCTTGTATTATTAAGTTAATTAATGAGACTTGATTATAACATAATGAATTAAGTTCCACAAACTTCAGCTATTATTTCATATTATTTAATAAGAGTCAAAACTGGTGTCTGTAGGCAAGAGCCAGCTTCAGACCAGCTTCGTGTGGCCATAGAGCCTTTTGTATTGGATTTGAATTTGAAGAATTTGAACACCTTGCAGGAGGTGGAGGGGGTGAAGTTACGCTCTCCATTTCACCCCAGACCCCATCACTCACCATTACTTCAAACCCCACTGCTTCTGACAGTCACAAATCCTGCCTGGTCCTGAAGGCATTTGAGTTTGGAACACCTTTTGATAGTCACGCTTGACATAGTTCATTGCCCTAATAATTCTGGAGACTCCAGAAGGGCACGCCTTCGCCTAACTCATCCCCTACTCCAAAGAGCCCAGTACAATACTGAGCACATAGTAGGAGCTTAATAAATACAAGTTGAGGGATTCCATGCAAGGCTATGGAATCAATTTAGTTATATATCAGGGCTGGGAGACTGCATGACTCAGTGAACAGAGGATGTCGTCATTGACCTGTGTTAAACTCCCCTTACGAAATGACAAATGAGCTTTCATGACAAGGAACTCTCACCCTGAATCCAGCACTTCCAACAATGGCATCTCTCACACGCAGTCTATTCCTGGAAGTCATTTCACTAAAATAGGTGTGATATTTATCTCAGTTAAAGATACCAATTTGAGTGTTAGTTCCTGGAGGGAAAGGAACAGGGATATTTATTTGGGGGGCAGGGGGGATTCCCAAAAATGCTATTTACAAACATAATATCACAATGACAGGAAATAAGAGCAGAAAGCATCTATTGTTGGCCTAAACAAGAAGTGTTTTAACCTCATTCCAGCTTCTGTCAAGAGACCTTAATTGCCCTGTCACTCTATGGAAATGCTGAGTTCAGTTTTTCAAACCCCTTAGGTTGAATTATCCAGCATGCACCAGCCTCAGGGACAACCAGGTGACAACTAAGGGGTGGTAGAAAGTGGTAGAAAAAACAAGAGGTTTGTAAACAAGACAAACCGGGGTTTGGAAATTGCCTCTGATACACATTGGTTTTTCTGAGCTTCTGTGTCCTTAGCAAAAAAAAGGAAAAATGCTATCTGCAAATAACTTAATAAGAATAATAACAACTAATACTTACTGAGTGCTTATTTTATGCCAGGCACTAATTTAAAGTGCTTTATTTAAATGTGTTGACTCATTACTTTATGACATTGTTACAAAATAGATACTATTACTGCCTCCATTTCACACAGAAAGACACTGAGGCACAAGGAAATTAAGTTGTTTGACTGAGTCACTCAGCCAGTAAATCAGGATTCAAATCTAGGTGCTGTCACTCCAGAGCCTCAGTCTTCTCACCTACTCGATTGTGCCCTCATGGAGCATTTGATACAGTGCCTGGCAAACTGAGGCACTAAACAAAGGAATGGAAGAACGAGAGAAAGAGGGGGAAGAAAGAAGGGAAAAGCCCTTTTTCCATTTCTTTGCTGGGATTCGGGACTTCCCAAGGTTGGAGGGGAAGATCTTTAAAAGACTGTAGCTCTCCCAAGCCCCCTAAGCTGTTCTCGTCCCAGCCTCCTCTAGGAAAGGGCCTAGGATAAATGCCCCTTCACACCCACCCAGGCTAAGCAGGACATGCAGTAACCCCGGCTGGTTCAAAACCATCCACAACCAATCACAAAACAAAGGCCCAAGACCCACCACATGGATTTCAACTCTTACCTTAGAGCCAACTCTGTGCCTTGCCAGGGTCTTCCTTCTCCCTCTTCATTGGAAAGTCCTAATCCTGGTGACTCAGCAGCCAAATTCCCTCCATCATTTCTGGGGCAGGCCATGAAATGCTGAGTCACTCAGTGCTGCCACCTCAGAGTTCCTGCTGTCCCCATGAAGATTAACGTCCTCCCCCACGTGACCCTCCCACACAAACAAAGCAAACCCAGCCATACATTCTGCTGTATTCTGTCTGTCCGACTGGCCTGCATGGTCTTGGAGAGGAAGCAAAGCTGTGGTTGTGAGAGAGAGCAAATGAGCCCCAGCAGGTGATTCTTATGGGTAGGTGAGGATACTATGGTCTATGAGCTTCTTTTAAAAATAAAGATAAGAAAAAAGGAAGAAAAATATATACTTATCGGGTGCAGGAGAATCCCTCTAAAAGATACAGAATCTCAAGGGAAATTTTCAGAGTGGGAGCTCCTCACTCTGCTGAAGCTCCAACAACCCAGCCATCCTGGAAAGGACCCATTTGCCCCAGGGAAAGCCCGTGTCCTAGGCATGACCCAGTTTTTGCCAAATTTCCTAGTTCTGAAGGCGACGCTAAGCACAGCTTCGCCTCTCTGATGAACAAAGTCATTATTGCTGCCCCTAGACCCAGTGTGGAGGAGAGGGAGGGGACAGACCTGGGAACCTGAGGGTGGCAGTTCTTATTGTCAGCAGAGTTCCCGGTACAGGGGAAGAGAGGAGGGGCTTCTCCCCAAGACCTGCACATCCACGAGGAGTGCTGGAATGGGTCCCCTATTCAGAGAAGCACGGAAGTCCCATTGGGCGGTGCCAGCAGATTCACTGGTCACACACAGATTAGAAGAAAGGCCTCTCCTCGGGTTGCTCTCAGAGAGACCAGAGGTCTCCTTTAAAGGAATTAATCAAGCAGAGCCATGACTACTATTCAGAGTGGCCAGGCAGTCGGGGGCTAGGCTGAACTTACACATATAACCCATCCATCCTCTAATCAGACATTTAAAACCAACCACCTTCTTTTATGTTAAACTTATACACACTCTCATTTTTTAAATCTTATTTATAATTCAGGGTCTACAGGCTTCAGCTAACTTTGGGTCAGTTGGATGGCCATAGGGAAATTGCCTCACTGTATGGTGGCTTTTGCTTCGAAGGCCCAGGCTCCACGAGGGAGATTTTCCCAAGAGTCTCTGCAAACCCAGACCCTGTGAAATAATGCCTGTAAAATATGGTCCAGGCTTTGATAGATCAGCAACTGTGAAAGTGAAGAAAGGAATAACACATTGAAAGAAGACAAGTGGGACTTTTTATTATGTTTAATGACAAAGATCTTCCCCAAAAGAACCCAAACCCCAGTATGTCACAAAATTATACATGTTATTATAAACTCCAAAACAAAAATGTCTCAACTGCAACCCTGGCCCAATATGATCCCTCAGAACTAAAGTAATAGCTGGAAAAATAAAAAGGTAAAATAGAAATCATTTAAACAAAAGAGTTAGCAGATCAAAAAATGAGAAAAAGGCAGATTGAGTTGAGAAAAAAAAAAGAATAAATACTTTAAATAAGAATGGGCATTTTAAATCTTATCCATTAATCGAATTAAGGAATTATGCTCAAAAAAACTGAACATGAAAAAAGAAACTGAACATGAAAAAGCAATAACTGGCACAAGGTACTGATTCATTAGAATTTATTTCCTTTGGCAGCTTATAATCTTTGTAAGTGGCCCCTTTCTGAGACCTGTACCTCAGTCTTAATGTAATACAGTATTTTTTACTTTTGATGACGACTTAGACACTGAAATAGCAAACTGACAACCACAGCTCAGACACTCTGAGAACGCATAAGCAGGTGTAATTTAAGCACATTGTCTGTTTTCCATAGGTGCAATGTTTGTTGTAATATATACCTTTACTTGGCTGAAATTCTGAGAAGAAGGTAAATGAGTTTTGTTTTATTGCTTTTGTTTTAGGAGGGCTTTTTTCTCCTTTAATTTTTAAATTCCTTTTCCTAATTTATCTAATGAACCAATTCCTGGGGTCATAATGAGAAAAGAAAACCGGACTCTTCCCTGAATGTTCCAAACACTGAAGTGGCTTTAGGGTATGGTAGAGGAAAGAGCTCAGGTCAGAGTATGAAGGAGACAAAAGTTTCCATTTCAGGACCCTCTTCTCTGGCTCTGTCCCCATGAAGACAAATGCGCCTCTAGTCCCACTTCCTCCCACTCCACCCTCTTCGCGCTCCCTCAAACCGTGTGCGCGTTTCGTAACGGCACCCTTCTAACTAATTTTACATTCGGTTTGGGCAGTCATGTTTACACAGCCTATTGACTTCGAGTAGATCTTTCAGAGAAATATTTGAGGAAGCTGCTGTTCCCCGTGTAAATTTATTAAGAATTGCTGAACAAAAAGAAGGGTAGTGACAGGAGTTTAAACTATAATCCAAAGAAATTAGCCTCCTCCTACAAATGTATCATAGAAATTGAATCTTTAAAGCAAGATCTGAGTTCTTCAATGCAATCCTCCCTCTGCCTAGGTTTTCAGTGGACTTCTTGTACATCAGGCCTAACACTAAAAAACAAATGAGCAGCACAAAAATCAGGTCTACCAAAAAGGGAAAATCAGGCTGGCAGTCTCTTCCTAGAGGATCGATCAGCCTGTTTCTCTAAATAGCAGCTTCCTCTAGGTCTTGCAAAATGTAGGTTGATTTGGAAAGAATGAGAGAGGGAGGGGAATTAAGGAGGAAGGGGGGGAGGGGAGGGGAGAAAAAAAGAGAACTTTTCAAAGACACGCCACTGTAAAAATGAGGAACACCTGCAAAGGCATCTTGACATTTTCAATAGACGTCTAAGAAGTACTTTCCAAGCACCCACCACTCCACTATTATTTCTATTTCAAGCTCAAAACAAACATACAAACTAAAACACAAATTCTACAGCTTGACAAGAACATATGAGCCCCAAACAACGAAGACTTTAATTAATGACTCTTACCTGGGTACAAAACATCGAGTACAGGGTTTGATTTAAAGGGGATTAAACACTGGCAACTCCATACCCGTAACAAAAAATTGTTGTTCATTTCCCCAAGGATGTGTCAATTGTCTGGATGAGGGAGTTTTTCATGATGCTCCTCCAGCGTTCTTTCAGCTTCCCCTGCACGTGGGGCTGAGAAAAAGGGCAAATAATCATCAAGGAGATGATCTCACTCTATCCTAATCTTGCCATGTCTCTCCTCCTAGGGACCATTGGTGTCTGAGTCCCTTCTCCTACACTCCCAGTGCAGAATGAGGCAATATTGGTTAGCACGACAAAGCAGCGGTGTGGTCCTGGGCAAGGGACCTGACCCCTCGGTATAATATAAGGATGATAGTCAGCAGAGTAGCCACCCCTGGAGAGTGTTATTGTGAGGAGTTAGTATAGACCTTGGCGCTAAACTGTTAAACATGCCCCCAACCAATTCTATTCTATGGAACAATTATTTTTGAGCGTGGAGGGGGTCAGTATGGGATTGGGGAGTATTCCAAGTCCCCCGTCCTCAAGGCACTGGCAGCCTACTGCAGAGATTCTCAATCCTAAATGTGTATCAGAATCCCCTAAAGGACACTTATAAAAATACTGGGCACTGCTGCAGAGATTCCAATTGAATTGGTCTGAAGTGGGGCCTGGGCATTAGTATTTTTCAAGCCCCACCCCTCTCCCCATGATTCTGATGCTCACGAAGGACAGCTGACCCAGGACTCTGCCTTGTGCACAGCCACTGCCTGTGGGAAAGGAGGTTCATCATCACCCATTGAGCCAATCCCCACAAGCCACCAAATCACAAATCCCCCAGAAACATGACCAAATCAAAGAGGGAGCGTCCCAAGGTTGTAGTTTAGAATCTGTAGTCTGGTTTGCTTTTTGCTTTGGTTGTAATGCAGGTGAAGGGGCCCCTGTGGGGGGAAGTAAAATAGCTCCTGCCAGCAGAGACATATCAGCCACTATCAGGAGCTGGAGGCCTGATGAGCTGTGACAGAAGCAGAAACCAGGGCTTCAGTTAATTTTTGTCTTTTTTTCTCTTTTCTTGGTTTATTTCCTTTAGGCTATTCTTTAATTTTAGAAAAGTTTGTGCTATAATTCTTATCTGTGCCTGAGTTCCTGGCTCACACTCTGGTTGGGAGCATTACAAGTGGGCTAGCTCCCCCCGAAGGCCGGCCGTGGAGCAGGAAACTGGGGCCACAGGACACTGCTCACAGCGTGGAGCACTCGGTGGGGCCAGAGTTGGTGCCATTTGGTCAGTCTCCCCTCCCTTCACAGAGACTTCCCTTCTCGTCTTCTGTCCCCTTCTTGGGAGAGTTTTCATTAAACCAATTACAGTACAAGGCTGAAGGAAACATGTACTAAGTGGAGGTATGTGGAGTAGCAAGAGACAGAGGCGCTGGCTCTGCTGGCGGGACCAGGAGTTTCCACAGAGGAAGGCCTTACAAACCCATGCTTCAAAATGAGTGCATACTGCCCGGCCGGTGTGGCTCGGTGGTTGAGTGTCGACCCAGGAACCAAGAGGTCATGGTTCCATCCCTGGGCAGGGCACATGCCTGGGTTGCAGGCTCTACCCCCAGTAGGGGGCGTGCAGGAGGCAGCCGATGAATGATGTCTCTCTCTCATCGATGTTTCTATCTCTCTATCCCTCTCCTTTCCTCTCTTAAAAATCAATAAAAACATATTTTTCTTTAAAAAGTGAGCACATACTGGACAGGGGCAATCAGCTCACACACTTGGTAAGAGCCAATGCACAGAAGTGATCATGCCTTCCAAGAGAGCTAGGAATCGTACGTGTGTGTGCGCACGCACGCGTACTTATGGGAATTTTTTGTGATAAAATTCACATAACATAAAGTTCACCAATTTAACCATTTAAAAATATACAAGGGATGATCTGCTTTATACCAAAATACCAAGTCCCAAACCATCCAGAGTAAGGAGAAATATACTTCAACCCCTTCCACTCATTTCCTCTACCCATTCCCTGGTCAGACAATTGGACTCTTTATTTTGGGCTCAAGAATCCCTGTCCTTTTTGTGATAAGAATCTACTTTTTCATTTCCCTGGAATCTTGAGATCACTAGGAAACCAGAAGAGGGCAAACTGATCCCAGTGAAATAGCAGAAGTGGAGAAGGGGAGGGAAGAGACAAGACTGGTGCTGCCCTCCAATCCCTCAGTGACTTATGCCAGAAAGTGGGACATGAGCATCCTCAGCAACAACAAAAAAATTTAAAAAAAGTTCTTGGCATCAAAAGCAGAATTTGAGGTGGGCAATGATTAAACATATTAGTATCGAGTCACTGTGTTAGTGGAATAATGACAGCGCCTCCTGTATTAACAATATCATCTCTTCGATTCCTGACAAAATGTTCCATTCTAGAGATAAGAACACAGGCTCATTCTGGGGCAGGAGGGATCGGGATATTAGGACATGTAGAATATTTGTTCATCACTGTTTTTTAAAAATGGTGCTGCAAGCAGGAGGGCTTCCTTGAGAACAGCCAGGAAGGAGGCATGCAGTGGAAACCCACCGGGTCTTCTGCCGAATGCTCCTCTCTGGGACTGTCTTCTGAACTCATGGTGTGACTGCGGCTGTCCAGCTTTAGCTGCTTAACCTTGCTTATTTGGGTCTTCCCTGGATTCATGTGATACTCAGAATCATTCTAATAAATGCTCTGTTTGCTTAAGACAGCCAAAGTCACCTGGGTTCTTTATAACCGTGAAAACCTCTACTAGCACAGCCCTCCAGGCCCCCTGCCTCACCAGGAATCCGTGACCCAACAGGTGGGGGCAGAGTCCATTGGAGGGTATCTTGTGTAATCTTGGAAACCCATGTTCTAAGACAGAATTTACTAATTCTTTTCTCACCTTCTCCCTATTTCCTCACATCACTGTGCACATATCTGCTGGTTCAGAGCTTTATGTAACTTGATGTCACCTATGTAGAAATTCGATACAATTTGGCATCTGGTAATTATGTGGGCCGTGTTCCCTGGTAATTATGTGGGTTATGTTCCGTATAACCACCTAATAAATGCCTAGATGACTGTTTCGGCAACTGGAGATTAAGTGGCCCAGAATCCATCCTTTAATCTACCAAGCAGAACGTTCCAAAGTAGAAGCCTGCAGAGTGGGCAATTACCGAGCTGTCCTCCACAGTCCTCTGTGCCGAAGGCGGGGTCCTGGCCAGCCTGGGCCCTCAACCCGGACCTTCAGGGGCCTGACCCTAACTACATAAAAACCTAGCATGTCATCCCACACCCCTGTGTTGTTTAAAAAGACTCGTAATTATTTTGAAGTTGCTAGACTGAGGGACTTCATAATTTAGCACCGTAGGATCCTTGTGGGAGATCACAGGGAATGTCCACAAACTCTCCTGGGCTCCAAAGCGCTCTGCTCTTTCTCCCCAGGTTCTCCTGTCACACACTCTAGGTTTGGAGAAGCACTAGAATGTAATGGCTCAAAGCATAGTCGCTGAAGCCAAACTACCCAGGTTCATGTTCCAGCTGTGCCATTCATTCGCCAGCCATGTCACCTTGAGCAGGGGACCTTAGTGCTCTGTGCCTCAGTTTCCCTACCTGTAAAAAGGAAGTGACAGTAACTACTTCATAGGATTGTGAGAACTGAATATTAACTCATTTAGTACATGTGCAGTATTTGGACCAGTTCCTGGCACTCAGGAAGCACTTGATAATGAAGAGCTATTATTTTGGGCCTGGGTTAGGGATGGACAGGAAGAGAATAGCTGAGAAATGATGACACCCCTCTCTGTGGCCAACTACCTGCCACATATCTGAATTCTAGAGTTGCCTCATCACCTCATTCAACATTCACTCATAAAAAATATTTACCAAGCCCCAACCACAGCGGAGAGCCGTCTGAGACAAAGACAGCAGCAGGTGGGGAGCAGGAGTTAGAGTCCTGCTGAGGGCACTTGCCTGGCACGTGTAGCTGGTTGTAAGGCACTAAATGTCGGCTAAAAAACAGTGAGCAAGAGAGACAGGTTCCACTCAGGTAGGAGAGGCAGATTGTTAAGCAACGGACCCATGTGAACATATAACAAGTTGTGTTGTTTTATGAAAGTGCAGAGTGCTAAGGAAGGTATGCCTCGGGGGGGGGGGGTCATAGAAAGTCATTAGACTCAAAGGATAAATAGAAGTGACCCAAGCAGGATCGGGAAAAAGCATTCCAGACAGAGAGAGCAGCGTGTGCAAAGTCCTCACAGCAGAAAAACCGTGTTCGAGGAGCTGAAAGAGCTGATGAGACAAGGGAGAGGGGGGCGGGCAAGAGGCGGCCGGAAAGCTGGCAGGCCCACGTATGTCCCGTCAGCATCATACTGTGTGATCATGTGATTCACAGGTCTCTCCCTCATCTCCCGTCCACCACGTCTTCTAGTTACCTCCTATTGACAGCTGGACACTAAAATTATTTTAACAAGTCATGACGAGAAGCGCTTAAGCTGCTTACTTGCCTAAGACATCAGCTTAAAAATCTCTCTTCGCGTGCACTGGGTACTTTTTCAGAGCGTAGCTTGGTCCGCCAAGGGTACGATTTACTCCAGAGATAAAATCTTCCTACAACAGAAACAAATGCAGCAATAGCACTACTCATGATGTAATACAGATCGATGATAGCAAGGTGTGTAGTTCAGCATTTAAGAGGCCTATGAATCCCGCACATCCTATTCTTGCGGGGTACACACACGTCTGCGCGTGTACAGAGGTACCTTCTTTTCTCTCTCTCCCTCTTTGTCTGTTCTTTCTTCTTCCCTTCCTCCCCCTTCCTTCCTTCCCTTTGTTCTCTTCCCCTCCCCCCTCCCTCCTATCCTTTCTTTTTACATTTTAAAGGGATTTCCTTACTTGAAAAGACTGTGACTTTTCAGAGAGTAAGTAAAGTAGTCCACTGCCCCTGTGGTTAGAGTAATCATTATCCACTGTAAGAGCCATCCTATAACTCCAGGCAGGCTATGCCAGCATTTTTAAATAAGTCCACAGGACCAATTCGACTACATGCTATGGTGAAGTCCAAAAACTGGGGGCATTGTTAACCTTTCATTTGAAATCTTTTGAAATGGTGACAGGTCTCTTAGCTAATGGCTGTCCACGTGCAGTAGACAAAGTACTGGGCATATCTAGCTATAGATCAGAAACATTCCCTACATCCCCATAAAAGTCAAACAGCCAAACACCTTATTAACTTTGAGAAAAAGAGTGAATATGGGGGATACATAAAATGGGGTCACTTTAACCAAGCTGCTAAAACCGTTAACATTATAAAGGTCCAGGCATGAGGAAAAAACCCATTTTTGTTCTAACTAGTCTGGGAACTTAAATTTTTTTGAACTTTCCAGTCCTGCATCAAGGCCTGGCTATGCACCTGGACCTCCAGATAACCCTCTAATACTCCCTGAAGGACTTGTGCACACATCCACCTGACGTCTAGACCCCTGGCCATGACCACCTCCCGGTGCCCATCTCTCACATTCCCTGGCATCCATCACCCTGACTGGCTGTCATCAGACTCATAACCATTCTGGACCAGTCCTAGGACTAAGAATGCAGGACTGATAATTTTCAAGAATGCACTTTTTACTGTAAGAATTTTGACTTTTCTCTCTTCTTTGAGAGAGAGAGGGTTTTGCCTCTCTGTTTCCAGTTTTCAAACTTTAGGACCCTTGAAGAAATCTATCATTTATTTCTAACAAAACTATCAGACTCTTTTTGATGTTGTTCGACAGCTTTTAGGAAAATGTTTCTTCCATGCTGTGGCCTTACACAGACCACACATACTCCTCTGGATTTCTTCCTTGGACTAGAATTCCTGGGCGTGGTGAAAGAGAATGTGCTTTGGGCCAGTTACTGTCTTCTCTAAGTCCTTTGAAAGGACCCTGCTCCCTCTTGCTGCAGGACCCCCTCTTGACGCATACTGTGCTCACTGTTCAGTTCGAAGCTCCACTGTCTCTTCCACAGGGAAGCCTGCCCTGACTCACAGCCAAGTCAAATACCCCTTTCCACACACTCCCAGGACACCAAGTAACCTCCTTAGCAAGTGTCACAATTTTGCATTTATTCCTACGGTTACTTGATTAATGTTTGTCTCCTCCGCTAAACTGTAAGTCCCAGGTCCCATATTATTCTGTCAGCAAAGATCTAGTTGTACTAGAAGCCCTAACCTTGTTTAGGTGTTGCCGAGCTCTGTGGGATGTCAGAAGGCTGCACACCCTTTCATGGATCTTTTTCCCTGTGGGCTGCGAACCAGGGTGGAACCTGCTCAACAGATTAAACAGGGTGAAGTATTATGCAGCTAATAAAAAGGATAGTTAGAGTACATAACAATATGGGTTGATATGTATAACTTAATAGCAAGAAAAAAGCAGCAACATGCAAAATAGTATACACAGGGCGGTTTCAATGTCTTTATTCAATCACTAGGGATAAAGCCACCAAGGTGTTAAGCGTGGTTTGTGTTTGGGTGTATGGCTGTGAGTGACTTGCTTCTTTGTACTTTACTATGTATTTTAGATATTTCCCTAAAGAACAAATCCTGCTTTTACATTTAAGAATTTAATCCAAAAATTTTAACGCCAAATTTAATCCCAGTTTTCCACTGTAAGGATTTTATTTTTTATCTCATTTACTTTAAGCCAACCAGACCCAATCTTAACCACAGGTCTCACAGTATCTCAGTTCCTCGAACAAGAAGCATTTTCTCCTGCCCGAGGCATTTCCCAACACTGCTCCCTCTGCCTAGAGTGCTCCCCCCACACCCCGCTCGCTAGTGTTCTTGTGTTGACTCCTACCCACCCTCCAGAGCTCAGTTCAAGAACTGATTTCTTGGAAAGTCTTTCCTGATCCCCTTCTGCGTTTGGAGTTCATTTACCCCTATTCATACATTTCCCCTAGTGGAGATTTTGTCATTATTTGATTAATGTCTGTTCCTACTCCTAGACTGAAATTGGGACTGAAACTCTTGGGTTAGTAGTTCATCCTAGGACCTCATAGGTATTGAATACCACAGTAGGCATTTAATAAATATTTCTGAGTGATTGAATTCATCTATTCATTTGGTGAATTCATTCATTCATTTTCAGGAGAGAATGGATTCCAACTCTAATTCTGAGGCAGAATTAGCAATTTGATTATGAAAATCTTGTTTTGAGATATGTCCTGAGTCCCTTTGTGAGCAACTGTGTTATTGTGATTTAGGGATTTATCTATTCTCATCACTGCAGAGTAAAGCAGACCGCATAGCCTTTATTCAAAATAACTATTTACTAATATTATCTTTGGTGCCACTTCCCTGGAGTTAAGGTGATCAACTGTCCTGGTTTGCCTGGGACTAAGGGGTTTCCGCAGAATGCAAGATTGTCAGTGTTAAAGTCAGGACAGTCCTGGGCAAACTGGATGGTTAATCACATCACTAGAGAGCTCAGCTTTGAAGATAAATGTTCCTGTTCTCCATCTCTGGCCTGCCCTCTAGACCTACACAATCAGTGTTTAAAATTTGTAACAATAATATAAACAAACCAAGAAACCATGTCTAGAAAAAGAGAAAATACATCCACATGTTGTTAACGTTCGTCTTTGGGGGACAGAACTTATGTGTGATTTTTTTTCACTCCTTTTTGTTTTCTGTAATTTCCAAAATTTCTATAGTGAACACTACTTGTATACTGGTGAAATCAAATGCTTGAGTTATAAAATATATAACACCTAAAATGGATAAATAAATAGTATCTATGCCAAATTGGCCATCTGTCCCATTCTCAACAAACATCCTGAGATACATTTTCTGGGGGAAAGAGAAAAGGTGGAACTTTTACTTTGGGGAAGATCTTTAAAGGAGTAATAATTCATCATATCAAGGTGTCCCCAGGTGAATATCCCTGAGGAAGCAAAATGTTGAAATGACCAGTTATCCTGCCAGAACACCAGGCACTCTCCAAGCAGAGATGGGCGCTTGCCGCTGACCTTTCTCGGGGAAGGCGCTGGTCCAGATGAGGGCTGGGAGATCTGGAGTGAGGGCTGGGAGATCTGGAGTGCCGGGAGGTAGTATATGAAGTTTCCAGGTAGAAATCCGCATCCCCTTGGTTACGGTAACTGGGCGAGAGTTTTCCAAACTTACTTGGATCTAAGGGCGATGGTGACTGATTCCTTAAAACAATCCGTTCATCTGGCTCTTTGATAACCTGAGTGACAATGTGCATTACTTTTCAGTGGTAGTTTTGCTTTTGTTTGCTGAATTCAAAGCTGGGGTGGGGTGGGGCAAGGAAGAGAACTGGGGGCAAGACATAATACCTGCCCCAGGGATCTCCTGCAATCATAGAGGAGTGGGAGTAGAACAAACTGGAGACGAATGCTCAGAAGAGCTCAAGGAAGGGTAACTAAAATTCTCTGGTATGAATTAACAAGCCAAAATAAATGCATGCTCTAAACTTTGATTTGTGAGTGATTATTGGGTTTGAAAAAGATATCATTTTTAAACAAAATATTTAGCCCGGCAGGTGTGGCTCAGCGGTTGAGCATCAACCTGTGATCCAGGCGATCGGGGTTCGATTCCCGGTCAGGGCACATGCCCGGGTTGCGGGCTCAATCCCCAGTAGGGGGCGTGCAGGAGGCAGCCAATCAGTGACTCTCTCATCACTGATGTTTCTATCTCTTCCTCTCTCTCTGAAATCAATAAATATATATATATATTTAAATGCTCTGGCATAAGAAGCACAGTATACTCCGTTTTCTTTGCATAATATGTGTTCTCATGCTATAACGCACAACTTTGCCTCTTCGCCTTGACAAGCCAAACTTCAAAAACAAGTGATGCACCACCACGATGCATAAAAAGATTCGATTAGAGAAAAAGCAATGAAAATCCTACTGATGCAGTAGGTGTTGGGCCTACATATGCCCTCACTGGTGATTCTTCTTACAACTGAAAAAAGTTTATATGAGGGGAATGAACAAATTGAAGCAGAGCAAAGCAGACAGTGGAGCCTAAGCGCCTCTTACACGCCAGTTAAACTCCAGCAATTCCATACGCAGCACTAGTTAGAAATACACTTTTCACCACACATTGGAGAAAGTGCAGTAATTGACATTAGATAGCTGGAAAGAGATTATTTTACTAATGCTACTTCTAAAATTACCTTTACGTTAGCTGCAAGGCTGTCAAGAGAAGAAGCTAGAAGAAAGAGGAACAGGTGATTCAATGACTCATTATTACCAGTTACCCCTAAAACGACTGCTACATTTATTCCACAGCAGTACAAAAATATTACACAATGAATGAATTATGAAAGAACTTAAATGTTCCCTTGTAAATTACACTCTCACTTTTAAGTCTCCCTTGAGTCACAGCAATTCTATCTATGAGTTTTTCTGTCCTGTTGAGGTCAATGATGAGGTTTTATTATCAATGACAGTACATATGGCTATGGGAAGGGTAAAAGAGAGTCTAAAGTGAAGCAATAAGTTCAGTAACCCTTAAGCAGCCTGGAAGACTCATACGTGCCCAGGTGCTCAGAGCCTAAAAGAAAGCCATGTGGCCCTAACTGGTTTGGCTCAGTTGTGAGGGCATCAGCCCGCAGACTCAAGGGGGCCAGGTTTAATTCCTGCCAAGGGCAAGTACCTCGGTTGCAAGCTTGATCCCTAGCCCTGGCTGGGGCCATGTGGGGGGCAACCAACCAATGTGTCTCTCTCACATAGATGTTTCTTCCCCTCCCCCGTGCCCCCCTCTGAAAAGCAATACCCTCGGGTGAGAATTAAAAAAGAAAGCCATGTGGTTCAAATACAGAATTCATGTACTCTGCCTCTTCTGCCATTCCCTTTATATTTGGTTTCTGTGGAATCTTATTTATGCAGAAACTCTTGAGTATACTTGTGCAATGTAGATACAAATGTTAAATTGAGACAATGAATACGTAAGAGCTTGGAGAAATGTGACACAGCAAAAGTGTAAATCATTATGATTACCCTAAGTACTCATAATATAAGTAAGTAGACCTAATGCCAGAGAGTGATAAGAATGACTACGAAGTGAATAAATTAATACACGTAGAGAAAACCAAGACTAAATTGGATTTTTCCAGGTTGAGAAAAATGCTTTGAAATGAGTATTTTGCAAGACTATGCTAAGGCCACCATGGCTTCCCCCGTTGTGACGGGAGCTTAAGCAGTGACAAGGGGCTTTTCCTGGACTGCTGATTCCCCTTGTGCCACAGACAGTAAGAAGAACACTATAAAAAGGGATTTTAAAGCCTGGTAATTGTCATATCCTCTGGGTGTGCACGTATGTGTGTGTCCTTCTTGTCCCAGAAGCTCTCTTCTACCAGTTGAGCAGGAAATCAGCAACGCTAAGGCCCTTTTCAACTATAGCCACAAACCTGTCCTATAGTCCCCTGCGTGTGATTTTGAGCACTCCCTTGCCCAGGGGGCTTGCCTTTGTTCCTTTGCTTCTCAAAGTGCAGCCCGTGAACCAGCAGCATGGATATCACCTGGGAGTTTGTTAGAAAAGAAAGATCACAGCCCCGCCTCCCCCAGCCTCACTGAATCAGAATCTGCAGTTTAACAAGATTCAGAGGTGATTCAAATGCACATTCAAATTTGAGAAGCACTGCTTTATTCTACCTTAGGCCTGGATGAATGAGTGGACAGGTGACCTAAGCAAAGATTTTGCTTGGAAGCTATAGGATCTGAGCCCAGAGGTCTGAACATCTTCTCTAAATATCCGTTTGCCAAAACCTTGGTGTGTGACCTGTACACATTCTGCAATCTCTCTGGAACCTTACTTCTCCACCTGCCAGGATTAAGAAAAGATAAAGGCAGAGACCAACGTGATGTATGAGTCCTATCATAACTGGGCCAGAATTAAGCCCAGCGTGTCCCCTCCAGGAAAGGACGTTTGTTGTTGCTTAATTTCATGGTCATAGAGAAGACAATGCTGTTTTTATAGGCTACCCTGGTGACTTTCAATCCAAAGGACTTAAATTAAATGTCAGACGTGATAAAGCACTTTCTGCATCAAATTGTACCCTGTCCTTGGTTGGCTGCAGTCGAACAGTCACCATGATCCAAGAACACTGGCTTGAGTTACCCTAAGAGACTGTGCTGCCCTTTAAAAGTATAAACCTTTCAGCCAGAGACGGGGAACCCTGTTGTCAGGGATGGTACAGGTCTATTCCCACCAGGAGTCAAGAGAACAGGTCAGTACCATCCCTTTCCAGATTGAGAATTTTTATTAAGTTCAGGAACAGGTGAACTTCACTGCCATGACCTTCAGTATTAACATGGTTCATGTATTTCAGTCATAAGATAAAGGTCTCCAAGGGATGCCTTAACCCAGTGACTCAATGTGTGGTCCAGAGACCTCCCCTGTGTCCCCTAGACCTTTAGGAGATCTGCAAGGCCAAAACTATTCCCCTGCATGGCTGGTGTTGGAGGTCATGGTCAGGGCACATGGCCGGGTTGTGGGCTCCATCCCCGGTAGGGGGGATGCAGGAGGTGGGCCGATCAATAATTCTTTCTCACCATTGATGTTTCTTTCTCTCCCTCTCATCTCTCTGAAATCAATAAAAACATATTCTTTTTAAATGTGATTAAAAAAAATACTTCTCCTCCTAATAATACTAAGACATAAGTTGCCTCTTTCACTCTCATCCTCTCAACACTGTACAATGGAGTTTTCAAAAAGCTACACAACATGCCATGACGTCGCCACTCTGATAGCTAGTGGAATGTGTTTGTGTATTCTTGTATTTCACAAATTTCTCAGTTTTAATTTCTAATATGTTAATATTAATAGATATCACCCACATAAACAAAAGCCCTTTGGGGTCCTCAATGTTTGCAAGTGCGAAAGGGTCCTGACACCTGAAAGTCTGAGATCCCCTACCTTAACCCAACTGCTTCCAATAGCTGGCTCCCCTCCTCGCTAACATGGCATCTTGTAAAGGAAATGTTATGTCTCCTGATCACCAATCCCCTGCTCTTTCCCATCCACAGAAATGGCAAGTCTATTTGTTGGCTATCAATGGTGCTTTGTCAAGTTTGCACCGAACAAGCTGCTCCCTGCTTTTCCAGCCCAGCCAGGAAAGAACCGCAGCCCGGGCGCACTGGGCGGCCTGGCCTCACTGCTCAGGGGGTCTCCTTCCGGAGCCAGGGCAGCTCTCACGCAGCTTCTCAGCGGACTCTGTTCGTGGGAGCTCCTTCCCTGGAAACACCAAAGCCAGAGAGAGCTTGAGAGTTAAACCGCAAGTTTCCAAAGAAATTTGTGATTCCACATAATGGAAGAAAATTTAGAAGTAGGATGCATTTGTTCCCATAGGGAAATGTACAGGAGTAACAAGAAACCTGAGTACCTCTTCTCATTGGAAAGGGGAAGTCTGAAAACTTCGTTTTTCGTCTACTCTTCCGGGAGTGAGGCTCGGAGGTATTCTCACCGAAGGGCTTTGCACTGTCCACCTGCAAGAGAAAGGAAGAAAGAAGCCTGTGTGACTCGCCCCACGTTACCTGCAATGCCTTTCTCCCCCTCAGTCACAGGTCACGCAAATGAGAAAAGAAGGGTGGGAACAAACTAAGTCACAGTCTCCATGCACGTTCCATGTCACCCCAATAGGGGAAGCTGCTCGTCCCTGTCTTCACTGAGGCTCGAAGGCCAAGAGATGGGCTACGTGTTAGCATAAAGAACTAAAGTTGGACACAAGTTATATTCTAACCACTGGAAAGGATCAAGCCCAGAAAAGAATGAGATGAATATGCATTCTTTTAAAACAGGCCAGAGTTTCATGATCCTGAGCAGTGCTGGCCTAGGTGGGGTCCTCCCTGAAGACAAGGGACAGTTCAGCTTTCCACTTCCCCTGCCAGTCATACCCTTGAAAAGAGAATAGTGGTGACTATATTATTTTATTTAAGTGACCACATTTTCATAAATTGGACAACATGATCTGCAAACAGGTTAAAATACTTGAAATTGGGACTTTTCCAGAATATCTATGACATAGAGTTGCTGGATTTGTTTTACTTTGTTTGGTTTTTAATTTCAAGAAGGCAGGCTATAATGTTACTCTTCATTCTACTTGAAGAAATACATTGATTAGAATTCACAGCCTTCACAACATTAGGTCCTCTAAATTTTAATGCTTCTACTTAAAGAAACACCAGATATCAGAGAATTTGGCTAAATGAAAGAGAATGTGTGAAGCACTTAGAAAAGAGCTTCGCACATAGTAAAGGCTGAATAAGAATTTATTTTATTTGTTAAATAAAATAAATATCATGCAAGTTTTATTGCCTAAGAAATCTACCAAGATTTTAAGATTATTTGTCCCATAATGGCATAGACTAAAGATGTACTTTACATAAATTTACTTCAAGTGGAATAAATCAGACTGTCCAATAAGCTCAATTCAACAATATTTGTATGATGCCATGTTTAAACAGTGGTTGCTAGATTTTTGTCAGGCATTTTACTCAAGTCACCATGAAGAAAACAGCTGTTCTGTAGTTTCTATCTAGAGAACATCTCCATACTACCTAAAAACCAACTCTGTAAACATGGTCACCTCAACAACACCTTCACTTTGGGGTTGACCATGCTTCATATCTGATGTCAAACACACAAGCATCACCACTAGTGACTTTAAGTCAAATTATCAATTTGACATTATTATCAATAGTTAACTACTGGAGTTATAAAAGTCATGAACTGGAACATGGAATGGTGTTAATAAAGAATATGAAATACTATCAAAAATGCTTTTAATGTAATATTAACTGTATATATTGAGAAACTAATCTGTATATAGTACATTACATCTACAACTTTGTAGAAAAAATAAAGCTTATTAATATTAAAAAGGTGAAAGAAAATGCGTTAAATAAAATTTTTATTTATGTTTACTGTGCTGGTGAACGTATGGGTAATTTTTTATGTTTACTGTGCTGGTGAACGTATGGGTAACATTTCTACATTTCCCATTACTTTTTAGTTAAAAAATTTAAGGAGACTAAAAGAACTAGTGTGATTAAATTTGCACACTACTCCCTGAGAGTAAAATCTAAGATAAATTTGATCAAGGGCTTTGAATATAGCACATCATTGCTTCTTCCTGCTGATACATTTTTTTCCTTTGCTCTTTAAAGTATAGCTAATGAGCAAAAACCTCATTAAAAAAAATTCAAGCAGTTTTCTTTCAAACTGATGAAGCTTTAGTTTTAGGTTGGTACAGAGTAGATGCCAGCCTTTGTTATGCATCTTCTACCCATCAATTCACTGATTCTTCTGGATAATGGTGGGTTGCCAAGTGTAGACATCGCACTCTTTAATAATTTTCAAAAATTAAAATGAGGATGGCTGACATTTACTGAGCAAGTCCTCTGTATAAGACATCTTTATAGGAGCTTCCTGAACATGACTTTAGGAAGACAGCATAATTTTATTATTATTTTTTTAAATATATCTTTATTGATTTCAGAGAGAGGAAGGGAGAGGGAGAGATAGAAATATCAATGATGAGAGAGTCATCATTGATCGGCTGCCTCCTGCACTCCCCCTGACTGGAGATCGAGCCTGCAACCCGGGCGTGTGCCCTGACCGGGAATCTCCTGGATCCTAGGTCGATGCTCAAACACTGAGCCATGCCCAGCCAGGCAAGATAGCATAATTTAATCATACTTATTATTCAGTTTGAATTCCCTCTTTATTTAATATTACCCAATTGTTTTTATAACCCAAACTTCCTATATTCCGACCTCATTCGCACCCTCACCATTCCAAAGACCTCTGAAAAATAATTAGGCTCACATGTCTAACTACAAATGGAGGTTTGCTTTCTCTGGAGATTTTGAAATTATTTCCAAGGTTCAACTGAACTGGCTGGTCCTCGAAGAAACACCTGGTAGAATATGGAGAGGGTGCCCGGGACTGCATGCATTGGGGCAGTCTGTTGAGATTGCTTTCTCTTGGCTTCACATGTGTATTATTTAAGGGGTCTTTTGGTCCATATGATGTAGACAAAGGCCTTCGTGACTTATATCTTTCTTCCTAAAACCAAACAAAGAAACAATACTTTTCAAGACAAAAATGTAAAAAAAGAAAGAAAATTCAATCAGAATATAACTCTATTTAATTGAACTTTGCTTAACTAAGGTAGAAGTTTGTACATCTCAGATTTATAAAACAGGAACTCAAGGAAGGGTATTTCTCTACTTAATTTTTCTTCAGTTCAGCTTAACATCACTAGTATTTATAACTTGCTAGTATGTTATATTTTAATTAATAACAGTGAGATTTACTTGCACTAGGAGACAATTGAGAAGTATCAGACACTTCCCCCAGTCATAGATAGATGATCAATATAAAGATATTGAGAGAGATTGAGAGAGAGAATTTGGCATATACTGGGATCCAGAAATTTCACTCTAATGAATTTATTATAAGGAAATAATTATGGTTATGTGTTTAGGTTAAAAAAATTCTTATAACAGTTCAAAAATGAGAAACCAACTATATTGGTGAGTGGCGAGTAAGCAATTGCCTCTCAGCTGCAAACCCATCTTTGTATGCTCAGCTTTCTGACAGTCGGGCTGGCACTCTGCTTTCCCAGCTATTGTTAGGCTCTGCCACCAGAAGGCGCTAGAGGGAGACTGCAAGACTGAATCAGCACAACAGAACACTTCCAGTTCGGCCTTCCCTTCCTGACAGCACCGCCCCAGCAACCACTGTTCACCTTGGCAACAGGAAATGGTCCCAGTTTCTAGTCCCCCCACACTAGGCTCAGTGCCCCCCCCCCCAGACATACCAGCACCCAGAGATTTGAGTCTAGCCCCAGAGGATCTGCGGCAACAGCAACGAGCAGAGTCCTCCTTAGAGGTCTGAGTCACAGCTCATCTAAGTCCTACCTCTGAGTTCCCAAAGCACCACCCAGGAAGGCAGCCCCTCCCCAGGGTTCCTTCGCTAGGGGATCCCCTTTCTATGAGGTCTCTTCCTCAAGCTTCCATGCTCTTGATAACCTGAACTCTTTCCTTTGTTTCCTCCACCCTAAGGGTGGAGCTGCTTCCTGCAGTTACTGTCTCAATCACTCCAGTGTTCCCCTTTACCTCTCAGCATGCCAATCCCTAGTTAGCCTTTTTTTTTTTTTTTTTTTTTTACCTCTCAGGACTCCAATCCCTAGTTAGCCTTTTTTTCTTGCATTAAATCTTTCTGTTAAAATAACATGTGTGGTTTGTTTTCCTGACTGGACTGTGACATATCAGCTAAGTGCCCAACATTAGGAAAATGATTGGCCAAACCAATTATGGTACCACTGTACAACGGCATACAATGAAGCCATGAAGATCTGCCTGGTATAAAAGTACTTAAGGACATGAGAACATGTTCATGGTATCCTGAGTGAAAAGGGAAGGGTACAAAATAATAGGCAGTGTGGTATGATTCCACTCTTTTAAAATAAAAGCATGTGTGTTATATAGAATATACTCAAAAAAATTAGTCATCTCATCTCTAGATAGTAAGAATCACATAATTTTTATGTCCTTTTTGCTTATCTGTATTTTATAATTTTCTAAAATAAGTGGGATACTTTTGTTATATGAAAAAACTAAAGATACTACTTTTAAAAGTTAAGGCTTAAAAGGAAGATATACCTTTTGAGATTTTAAAGAAAAAAGGCTGAAAAAAATCACTGTGCACACATATCAAACAGATTGGAGAAAATAGTGGCTAATAAAGAAAAACTAAAAAGCAAACTAATGCCTTCCTTAAAAGTAATCATTTGTTTCCCATTATATGAGTTATAATGCCCAGAAGATTGATGGATTTGCACAGACAGACCCTTGTTATTCAGTATCCACGGTCCACATTTTCAAGGTTTTTTGAGGATCAGGCAACATTTAGAAAGACAAGCAAAGTATTTAAAGAAGCTTTACAAATTACATTCATTCGTTCTCCATCCTGTTCTAGAAAGGGCTTTAAATGGTTACAAAATTGTGTATAATAAGATAAAAGAAACACAGGAAGAAATCAGGGTGAAGGGTAAGTTAGGGCTGAACAAGAGCGTAAAATGGCTGTAGTGCTCTTGGGATGCCCAAGACCCTTCATGGGTACCAAAAATGGCCCATGAATACAACTCTGAACTTCAGCCTCAGCAGAAGGAAGAAGGAAACATTATTATTCATAAGATCAAGAGTAAAAGTCATGAAACAACAACCAAAAAAGCTAACTAGCTTACATGTCAACTTTGTGATCTTAGCTCTAGATCATTCTGCTCCACCAACTGTACCATGATGAATATGTGCCAGATATACTCACTCTAATGTAACAAGCTGAGCAAATTGTTTGAATATAGAAATTCAAACTTAGCACCATGTCTCCAGGTTTTTATTCATCCAGTTGCATCTAAACTTGGTAAACTGAGTTCTTTAAATTGTGGAGAAAATTCCTGACATTTCTATTACTGGCTTCTTGATTATACTTACAAGAAATCTGTTTCTATGCAGAAACACACATTCTCTGATGGCCGTCCTCGTAGAAAACTCTATTTTGGGAGCAATGCCCTAAAAATAAAACAGCATAAAAGGGGCAAATGAAATTATTGGAAACAGGTTTTTTGCCCCTCCCATCCTAACTTGAAATCATGCAAGAACCTAATTGCTCTTTTGTGTGGTTGGCATAATCCACATGTATTACCTAAAATATACACATAACAAATATATATGTACACAATAAAGTATTATTCAGCCTTAATTAAGAAGGACATCTTGCTATTTTCAACAACATAGAAGAACCTGGAGGACATTGTGCTAAGTGAAATAAGCCAGACACCGAAAGAGATCAAGATATCACATGATCTCACTTACATGTGGAATCTAAAATAGTCAGACTCATAGAAGCAGAAAGTACAATGCTGGTTGCCAGGGGCTGGAGGATGGGGAAAATGGGTAGACATTGGTCAAAGGGATGCAAAATGAATAAATTCTGGAGATCTAATTTATAGCAATGTGACTAAAGTTAATTTTATTTTGCTTTATAGGATATTTGAGAGAAATTGAACTCCTCTATCTTTTTACAAATTGTTTAAAATACAGTTTGATTAACTTCATTGTAAGAACTGATATTTTACCTCTAATGCATGAGGAGGTAAAAAAAAAAAAATCATCCTTTTTATAATTAGGTGAAGTGTAAATATGGCAATGATTTAGCCAGATTAGGTAAGACTCCCACCTCTCCGATCAATAATGGCAATCAGTATAATTTGGTATTCTGAGTGGGGCATCAAAACAAGACTGCTGAACAGAATAACAGGGATACTGACCAGTCCAAGAGTAAGCCTTACCAGGAATAAAATGTTCAGGTCCCAAGAATTTACCCTGCAACAGAAGCCCCGCTGGGCACAGATCACTTACTGGAAAACCTGCAGTTGTTTTCATGAGCACTTCCCTACATATCCCTGGGTTCGAAGGTGTCAGCTTGGGCTCAGGGAAAAGAAATTCCCGTGTGTTTTCTTCATAATAGGCCAACTCTTCCCACGCTAAGAAGGAAGAAGAAAAGGCAGTAGTAGATTTATGTTCTGAAAATGATGGATCTATATCCCCAAGTTTAACAAATTAAAAGCTTAGACCGGTGATGGCAGAGATGGCACACAGAAAACAATAGACATTATGATTGCAGTACTTGTTATTCGAGAGGCAGATGACTTCTTCTACTTTTTATCTCATGGGTAATTTTTAAAAGCCTACCCAAGTCATAACAGAGATAAAAACTATCTAAAAGGTTGCTCTACAAAACAAAGAGGAAAATCTCTTTCCATTCATCCATCCACCCATCCACCCATTCTTTCCTTCAGCAAATGTTTTCTAAGGATATAACATGGGTCAGGTCCTAGGGGTAGAATAGGAACAAGAGAGACAATGCCTTTTTCATGTAAAAGTTACAGTGCAGACTGGAGTTTGATGTGTTCTGTGATATAGGGATGTCAATGTCCCAAAGGTCCAGAGAACAGCTAGAGCTGTGGGTCTTAGTAGGGCTGGTGCCAACCTCAGGGCCATTTCCAAAATATGTGGGCGCATTTCATGGACAGGAGCTAAGGGTTCCACAATGCTCAAGATGCTCCTACACAACTTTCTAACATCTCACCAGATGTTCTTTCAAGCAAGAAACCATTTTATAACTATCAGAGCCTCGAAGCTAAATGTTACGTATAAACACAAGGCGCTTTTTTTGCACAATTTTAAAATACACTGAATTTTCAGGAATGCAGTTACCGTGTAAATTAAGGAAAAATTGTACTTTGCTGTTTGGATCTTTACTGAGATCCCTTTGGCATTTTTAAGATCATGTCACATCTAAATACTTCACTATGCTCAACATTTACATGTTGATATACATGTCATTTTATTTTAAGACACTTTCCTTTTATTTCTCATTTATATTACACTTCAAATACTGGGGTTTATATAAGTTGGTTCTATTAACTATGAATATTATTTCACTATGGTAAAAGAGGTGCTACAAAATACTCATTACTGAAGAAGATCTGGGGTCTAATAGGATTGAGAATCGCTGAGCTAAAGGATGGAGAAGCTGCCGTCTGAGCCCGCCTTTCTGCACAGTTGCTACAGAAGTGGTTTGGACTGAGAGTGGCCCCTGTGCAGAGCACTGCCAAAATAGAAATGTAGTCAATGGGGCAGTGTTACTGTTTGGTGACTGCCATTTTATTTGTGACAAGAATTCTGATGAGGGTATATTTTTGGTACATCAACTGTAGAAAATAATTGACCTTATATCAAATAATATAATGAACTACTTTCTTCCTACTTATTCCACTACTGGGTGCTAGTAAGGATAGAAGGGTAGAAAGAATATAGTTTATTTTTCATCATAGTATCATTTCTTTCTACTCTCTGCTCTCAGACATGCTCCAGTCGCAACAAACTAACAATGTGTCCTTCCCTCCTTGCTATGCTCTTGCACAGTTTAGGCTATTCCTTCTAAAATGTCTTTTCTTATTTATCATTCAAGTTTCACCTTAAATGTCTTATAGTCTTTCCAACATAATGGATCCAAAATAGAACTCTTTATTTTTTCCCACAAATAAGCTCTCCTCTCTCTCCCCATCAGAGGAACCAGTACCAGCTGTTCAAGCCAAGAATCTAGGATTTATCCTTGGTTCTACTCTTTCACTCCTTAAATCAACCCATTAGCAAGTCCTGTTGACTCTGTCGCCAAAATAATTCTAAAAACTGTCCCCTTCTCTCCGTCTTTATAGCTACCACCCTGGTCCAAGCGCCACCCCCCCCCCCCCCCAGGACTACTGCCATGACCTCCTAGCTGGTCACCCTGCTCCCATTCTTCCTGCGCTCAGATCCATTCTCCACGCACTGTGATACTATAAACACTTCAGATGGAGCCTTTCGCCTGCTCCCCATGATGGCCATGACCTCTCCGCTTTTGTTGGCCAGAGAGACTTCCTCCATTCGGTGACCTCAGAAGTACCACCTGAAAATGGGAAGCAATGTGACAATTTCCTCACCCATCACTGGGAACAAAATGCAACTTTCTACCAAAGCCTATAGTACACTGGTTAAGAACTCGGGTTCTATGTTCAGACAGATCTGGGTTCAAATCCTTGCTTCACCAATTACCAGTTATGGGACTTTGAACAAATTACATAAACTTCAGTTTCTCCTTAACTTCAGTTTCCTCTTCAGCAAAATGTAAAACTCATAACAGCCTCTTAAGGCTGTTGTGAGGACAAGTGACAAGCACACGTGCCTGACATTACCTGCTATTATCATGATTGCTCCATGACACTAGCCTAGCAGTGGGCCCAGCACTACTCTGATGTCTACGAATACTATGTGTTTTCAATAATACGTTTCTAGCGGGGAAAAACATCGTGATGCATGGAATGATGCTCTGTACGTTGAGATTTCCCTTTTGGCTTTCACATGTTTTTGTCTAGTTGTTGTCACTGCATCCAGAATGATAGCTACTAAATTACTATTCCTGTATTTAGCAAGAATTAAGATACAAATAAGTGGTCAGAGAATTGGAGGTGAGTTCATCCACTATCTTTGGAATCTGAGGGATAAAAAGAGACAAAAACAGAGAAAAGGAAGGCTGTGAGGCACTCAATTCTGTCTCCCTCGTTTGGTCATTTTCTAGAGATCCAAAGTGCCACCCAGTGTGAAAATGTCAGCACACCAAGGGGATGTTACAGCAAGAGCCTAGGTTGCAAATAATATGCATATACATAGGCTGAGCAATTCTCATAGGGCAAGTGAAATGTCTGAAAAAAACGCCCGTGTTCTTAATAGGCGAATGGCACAGACAGGGACATCATCAATGCCATAGTGAACAAGCACTGCCCCCAAAAGGAAACAGATGAGACGTCAAGAGAAATAATTTAATAACAACATTGTTTCGAGAAATATCTAGCATTTATAAAGCATATCAGAATTTACAGTTTGCTTCCCAATATGGGGTCTTATTTGATTCCCACTTTGCAGATAAGGAAACTGAGACTTGTCATGACGCCACATGGCAAAGTAGAAATTCAAACCAGAACATCTGAAGCAAAAGCTCTCTCCTGCTGACGCCTGGTATGCATCACGACCAAGCATAAAACCAAGCTCTGAATCAGGGAATGGATGCCCATTAAAATAGCATTTTACAGCTGGAATGAATATACATGACACATTCCAAAGTAGAGGTTTTATTTAAGAAGTTCATAAAAGCTCCAAACTCGCTGTCAGCCAGGACTATGCTGCCCCCCTGTGTCCATTCACTTTTCCCATCTTTGTAAACTGAAGAACCAGGGGGGAGTCTACTGCTTCTAAAACAAATCACTGGACCTCTTTTTTCCTTAGCAGCAAAGCAGTATGCACATCTGAGGTACCTGTATCATTAACTTAACGATCATAATATGTCTTTTGATTATAATAAGTGTTTTTGAAAGCAATGTGGGAAAGTATGAAAAGGTAACAATTCAGCCCTAGCTGGTGTGGCTCAGTTGGTTGCAGTGTCACCCCATACATCAAAAGGTTGAGGGTTCGATTCCTTGTCAGGGCACATACCCAGGTTGCAGGTTCGATTCCCATCTGGGTGTGTGCCAGAGGCAACCAATCGATGTTTCACTCTCACATCAATGTTTCTCTCTTCCTCCCTCTTCCTTCCTCTCTCTCTAAAATCAATACATCTATGTCCTCAGGTGAAGATTTGAAAGAAAGAAAAAAATAAAAGGTAACAATTCAGCCAATGAAGAACTGGTCCCTGTAAACCCAAATGTGGCCCACGTGACCACGTGGTGCACTCCACTTGAGAATTCAAACAATCATTTTTACTTAATTATCTAGCACCACGGACTAGCAGATCAAGGTTTACCTGCCACTCTGTGACTGGTACCACCTGCGTGATACCCAGAAGTGGCACAGTGTGGGGCATATACACCCTCAATAAACGTACGTTGGACAAATTAATGGATCAGTCTGTAATGCATCTGAAACTGCATAAAATTAATTGTTATTTTGAGCAATTCAAATTTAATTACATTCTGAAATTGAAGGAATGCAGACAAGAGGAAAACAAGTATATAATAAAGCCTCCATTCTGCATCTGATTAACTTTTGAGCTATAACCAGTATACATACACCCAGCTTCAATATCCTCCAGTCATCATAGTTTCGAACAATTCTTGCAACTTTCTCACAGATGGATTTCTGTGTCATGTGAAAAACATATGGCAGTCTAAGATACATTAAATTCTAAAAAGCAGGTTGCAGAATATATATACTCAACCAAAATATAATACTAAATATACATATAATAAATACTAGATATATTTAGTATATATGTGCCTATATGTGTATGTAAGTATTATTTTAGGATTGGTTGAATAAAGTAAATGAATTATATATACTAAATGCATCTTAAAGGTCTAAAAAGATACACAACAAAGTGTTAATAGTAATTATTGTCAGGGGTCATTGATGACTGTGTTTTGGCTTTTTATTTTATAAAATTTGTGTTAATTAAAAATTTTATAGTGAGAATATTAGGTATTGGGTAATTTTTTTCAATTCATGTAAAATTAAATAAGACTAGAATGGGCCTGCTTCTGTTTCACTAGTATACTAAAATATAACTTGTCAGTTAGCAGTGATTTATGTTTAAACATAAAACTGGGTCAAACAAGAAAAAAAAAAAAAACTTATGGGAAAAAAAAAATCAATGCCCTGATTTTAGCCTGTCATTTTTAGGCTGAAAAATATTCAGTGAGAATTTCTGAAAAGCAGGTAGGAGGCATCTCTGATCTTCCCTCTGTATGCCCACCTAAGAAAGTAATGGCATATACAAGGGTATCTATCCCTAGATCCATGGAGAATGGGGTTCTGATCTGTTTCCAAAGCCTGCTTCTGCCAATGAACCAAGAGGCAGAAGAAAGAACTATAGATTCCTGGGTCCTCTCCACTGGGGGCCTTGACATGCTCCAGGGACAGCTGCAGGGGGCAGGGCTACGATCCTCATAAAAAGCCTCCACAGCGACCTCTGCTTTAGCTGAGGCATATGCCAGTGAAGTAGTAGAAACTTACTGGGGACCAGTTTACTCCTAGGTTACAAGACATGGCTCATCCTAGTAATTCTATTATTTGCAAATAACCAAGAGGAAAAAATAATTTCTATAAAGATATGAAAGGTAAGGAAAACCTAAATGCTCAGCAATACCAATTTAAGGATAATTATAACACTAGAGAAAAATACATAGCTATTGAAAATGACAAACAAGGAAACTACAAGCAAGTAAGAAATGTAGAATGAAAAAGCAAAACCCAAAATATTATCTACATACTGTTTATAGACCTATAAAAACACACAAGATAATCAGCTACACTGAGAGACTATGAGAACTGGTGCCACCAGGTGGCAGTTCCTACTCTCTCCCTAGCTCAGGTCTCCAGCCATTCAAGACACACCACAAAGCAAACGCACCGCAGAACATTTTCCCCTAAAGTCCCATGGTTCTAGCACAGGGGTCACAAACGCTTTCTGTAAAAGTCCAGACAGTAAGTATTTTAGGCTTTGAGTGTAGTCACAACTACGCAACTCTGTCATTGCAGTGTGAAAGCAGCCATAAACAATGCTAAAACAAATAAACGTGGCTGTGTTCCAATAAAACTTTATGAACAATGAAATCTAAATTTCATATAATTTTCACATCACTAAATATTTGTATTTTTAAATTTCTTTCCATCCATTTAAAAATGTAACAAGTGAAGACAGTTTGGCAGTCCTTAAAAAGTTAAACATGGAGTTACACACCAATTCCACCCCTAGCTATACACCCAAGGGAACTGAAAACACACTCATCCAACAGCTGATGAGTGGCTAAGCAAGCTTATCCATATAAGAGAGTAGTGATATTGGTATATGTGATATATCCATATAAAAGAATGTTATTTGACCATAAAAAGGAATGAAGTGCTGATACATGCTATAACGTAGATGAACCTTGAAACATGCTAACTGAAAGAAGCCAGGCATAAAGGGCCATATATTGTCTGATTCCATTTATATGAAATATTCAGAACAGGTAAATTGATAAAGACAGAAAGTAGATTAACGGTGGCCAGAGGCTGTGGGGAGGAAGGAGTGATGAGTGACTCCGGGTAATAAATGTTCTGGACTTAGATAGCGGTCATAGTTGCACTACCTTGTAAGCAAACTAAAACAAGTGAATTGTACACGATAAAGTGGTAAATTTTATAGTATATGAATTAAATCTCAATTTTAAAAAGTGTAGAGATTTAGCTCAGGAGCCATACAAAAACAGTGCAGCTGGATTTGCCAACCCAGTCCTAGCACCTAACACAGAAGATGGCTTTGGGCTACACACACACACACACACACACACTCACTCACTCACTCACTCACTCACTCACTCCACAAATTAGAACACAGTCAAAGGCAAAAACTTGAAAGAAGCTGAGCCAGGACTGGAAAAATTATTTGATAATAACTAAAGTTACAACAAATGGAAAGTCAAAGAACCACCAAATCCATAAAGTTATTATTTTGAAAGAAGACAAATTAAATAGACTGGGGGGTGGGGGGGTGGGGGTGGTAGTGAATATTATATAAAGCAGGACTTCTAAATACCAGTCCCCATTTTGTCTCGCCAAAATCCTTTTAAATTTAAATTAAGCTAATTTAAAAATGCATTTACTGCCACATTACCTGGAGGCACTAGCTGTATTAATTCAAACCTGGTTAGAAAGCCTAAAAAAGAAAAAATGAGATTTTAATACTTTAGAAAATTGCCAGTTTTTCATTAATTGCTAGGTTTAAAATTGCCATAACTTCCCATTTAATTCCCATTTAATTTGAGCAACACCATGGTTAGAGGCACCTAACCATTTTTGAATTCTCAACAGAGGAATTAAATGGGAATTAAATGTAATAATAATGTAATAACTATTACATTATTAATAACAAGTGTTATAACAGTAATGACTCGGGTATTTCTAGACCCAATAAATCAAAGGCATGGAGTAACACCTGAGTTATAAAAGCAGCAATTTCACCCCCTGAAAAGTATTGATAAAACAAATGCAGTATTTTCTCTCTCAAAAATATATTCATAACTGCTTACAGCTCTTTTTGAATTTGTCTAGTAGGTTTTCCAGTTTTTACCAGAAGGCCCCCATCCAACACATATATATTCATAAATCATTTCAATAATAATACTTTTCATTTTTAAAATCCAAAATATAAATGTTATCCATTAACCTATAAAAGTTTATCTTGCTTAAAATAGTATGCTATATGACTACAGAAGTGAGACATAAAATTCACATTTTTTCTATTTCCAGAGTTTAAAATATATTTAGAAATAGTGAGCCCATGTACAATGTTCAAAGACAAGAATAAAATTCAAATCTCAAAAGCAATTTAAAACATAAATTGTATAATAATAAAAAATCAATAAAGATAATTCCCACAAAATACTAAAATTGAAAACATTTTAAATAGACAACAATGGTAATTATGGTTAATAATACTGTATTATATATAGTCGACCCTTGAACAACATGAATTTGAACTGTGTGAGTCCACTTATACGTGGATTTTTTTCAATAAATTCAGTCAGCCCTTTGTATCTAGGGGTTTTGCATCGGCAGATTCAATCAACCATGGATGAAAAACAGTATTTTTGTATTCCCAACTGCGGTTTCCCAACCATGACCACAGATTGAAAATACCATCTTCCATCTGCATTCGATATTATCCTCGGATACAAAAGGCTGACTCTAGAGTCAAAAGTTACGCTCGGATTTTCCACTCCCTCAATTGTATTTTAAAGGTGCCAAGAGAGTAGGTCTTTAATGTTCTCACCACAAAAAAAAAGATAATTATGTGAAGGGATGGAGGTGTCAGCTAACACTATGGTGATAATCATTTTGCAATTGATAAGCTGATCCTAAAATGGAAAATCATGGAAACCTAAAGAGCAAAAAAACGGTCTTGAAAAAGATCTAAGTTGGAAGACTCACACTTTCTGATTTCAAAACTTATTACAAAGCGACAATGATTCAGAGTGTGTGGTATCGGCCTCATAACAGGTATGTGTTTTAATGGAATAGAACTGAGAGCCCTAAATAAGCCCTCACATTTAGAGCCATTAATTTTCAACAAAGGTTGAAATTCAACAAAGGACTATTCAATGGGTGAAAAATACTCTGATCAGCAAGTGGTGCTGAGACAACTGGATATCCAGATGCGAAAGAATGAAGTTGAACCCCTACCTCATGCCATTTACAGAAATCAACTCAGTATGCATCATAGACCTAAATGTAAAACCTAAAACTATAAAACTCTTAGAAGAAACATAGACATAAATTTTTGTGACTTGACTTAGACAATGGTTTCTTAGTTATAACATTTAAAAGCACAAGTAACAAAAGGAAAATAGATAAAATAGAATTCATCAAAATAAAAAACTTCTGTGTTTCAAAGAACACCATCAAGAAAGTGAAAAGAATGGGAGGAAATATTTGTGAATCATACATGTCATATGGGACTTGTATCCATAATATATAAAGAATTTACAACTCAATAATAAAAGGACAAATGCCCAATTAAAATATAGGCAAAAGACCTGAATAGATAATTCTCTAAATAAGATATACAAAGGGCCAATACACAAATGGCACATGAAAAAATGCTCAACGTAAGTTATCAGGGAAGTGCAAATCAAAACCACAATGAGATTCCACTTCACACCCACAAGGACGGCTACCAATCAAAAGGCCAGACAGTAACAAACGCTGGTCAGGATGTGAAGGTATGGAACCCTCCTACGTTGCTAGTGGAGTGTAAAATGATGCAGCTGTTTTGGTAAACAGTCTGGAAGTTCCTCAAAAGATTAAACAAAGTTACCACATACCCAGCAATTTCACTCCTAGGTGTATACCCAAAAGAAATGAAAACATATGTCCACAAAAAATTTGTACACAAATATTCATTGCGGCATTATTCATTATAGTCACAAAATGAAAACAACCCGAATGGCCATCAACCGATGAATGGATAAATATGTGACATATCCATACAATGGAACATTATTTGGCCATAAAAATAAATGAAGTACTGACACATGCTATCTTGAAAACATTATGCTAAATAAAAGAAATCAGTCACAAAGGGACACATATTGCGTAATTCCATTTATATGAAATATCCGGAGTAAGCAAATCTAGAGACAGAAAAATTAACTAGCAGTTGCCTAGAGCTGGGAGAGATGAGGAAGAATGGGTGCAGGGCCTGGTTGGTGGCTCGGTTGGTTGAGAGTCATCCCATCCCATGCACCAGGAGGCTGCCAGTTCGATTCCCAGTCAGGGCACATGCCAAGATTTCCGGCTCGATCCCCATGGGAGTGTGCAGGAGGCAGATGTTTGTTTCTCATCAGTTTCAACCTCTCTCTCCCTCTCCCTTCCTCTCTCTGAAATCAATAAAAACATATTAAAAGTAAATAAAAAGAATAGGTATAGTGTTTCTTTCTGTGGTAATAAAAACGTCCTAAAATTTATTATGGTGATAGTTACACAACTCTGTGAATACACAAAAACCATTTAATTGTAAAAATTTAATAAACAAACAGAATGATACCTTCTAGTATATACCATCTATATCTAGAAAAGAGTTTGTAATTTAGTCAAAAACATGATTTAAATTTTACAGACTCTCTTGAATATTAATATAGATCAAACACGGAAGTATCACAACTTAGAAAACAGTAGAATTTTTTATCTGTGAATTACAGACAAACAATAGTCTTTCTTTTTTTTTAGAGAGTACCTACTTTCTAAAATGTCTGCTACAGCTCCAGGATCTATTGCTTTTTCGAATAACTGCAGGAAAAAAATGAGGAAAATACATTTTCAAAGTTTCATTAATATATACTTATAGAAATTATAGATTACATTCTTCTAAATAATTAACACATATCAAATCCAGCCATGTAATATTTTAGGATTCAAGAGAAATACCTTTAACAGGTATGTGGTTAAAGTTCAACAGATGACTACAGAATAAATGAATGAGAATTAACAAAACAATATCTAAGTTAGCTGAATCTACCACATGCTCAAAATATCATCAACTTGACTTAGCCTTACAGTTTGTTGCTAAAAGTACAATTGTCATCAACCTCAAAGAGTCTTCAGTACCTAAAAAACATTATGCATACCACAGATATTCATAAAATCTTAACTGAATGAATGAGTTCTCTTGCTAAGGAATTGGTTGTGCTAAAGAAAAAACATAGAAATTCTATCTGTGTGTAACACACAAAAAAAGCTAAGTCCTAGTAGCTACACTCCCACAAAATTTAAAAATAACTAGAGAGAGGAAGAGCCTGATAACTTTTCAGTATATCATGAAGCACAAGAAAAACTGTGATAACCTGTCTAGCCATTGCCAAATCTGCATATTTCGTCCTTGAGATAAAAAGAGCCTGGTATAGGACTGAACTCTAGAACACTGTTTAAAAAAAAAAAAAAAAAAGGTTTTCAGCAGAGTTTGATTGCAGGCATTCATTAAAGTTCTGATTTAAATAGTGTCTGAACTTAAGCATGGTTAAACTCTACTTTTATTCCAAAGCCAGGTCTATTTTAACTACAAAAATGAGGCTGTCCCCTGTAATTTTTGTCTTACTGACTTGGATTTATCAAGCAAATATGGGTGGTTTTTTTCCTAAACTATTTCAGTAATTACATCCCCTCACTTCATCCATGTCTAAGGATTTTCTCAAGTATGATTTTAGGGAGTACATGACCAACATGAACCGCTTAAACACAATGGCTCACACATTTCTAGGAGTAATTTCTTGTTTATCCAAATGCTTTAGAACACTCAATTCTGAGTTACACAGAAGGTCCAAGGAGAAAAGATTTTTGTTACTTGTTGCAAGTATTTGCATTTAGAGAATGGAATAGACACAACAAATACTTGCAGCAAAAGAATGGAACAGATACAGCCAAAGCTGGAGCAAACAGGAGGAAAGCTGGAATATGAACCCAAACAGCTCACACAAGAGGGCAATTTCCAAAATTTAAAATAAAGCATTTATGAACAACTATAGCCACCAAGCTGGACAACCTGGATGAAATCAACAAATTCCTAGAAAAATGCAACCTTCCAAAACTCAATCAGGAAGAGTCAGAAAACCTGAATAGGCCAATAACTGCTGATGAAGTTGAAGCAGTAATCAAAGGGCTCCCAGCACACAAAAGCCCTGGCCCCAGATGGCTTCACAGGGGAGTTTTACCAAACATTCAAAGAAGAATTCACACCAACCCTCCTCAAACTATTTCAAAAAATCCAAGAGGAAGGAACACTTCCAAACTCTTTTTACAAGGCCAGCATTAGCCTAATTCCAAAACCAGATATAGACACTCAAAAGAGAATTACAGGCCAATATCCTTGATGAACATAGGTGCTAAAATCCTCAACAAAATATTAGCAAATCAGATCCAACAACATATTAAAAAGATCATACATCATGATCAAGTGGAAATTATTCCAAGGATGCAAGGATGGTACAATATTCATGAATCAATAAATGTGATACATCACATAAACAGACTGAAAGACAAAAATCACATGATCATATCAACAGATGCAGAAAAAGCATTTGATAAAATCCAACACCCATTTTGATAAAAATTCTCAGCAAAGTGGGAATAGAGGGATCATATCTCAACATAATAAAGGCCATATATGACAAACCTACAGCCAACATCATACTCAATGGGCAAAAACTAAAACCATTTCCGCTAAGAACAGGAACAAGATGGAGGTGTCCACTTTTACTATTCTTATTCAACATAGTACTGGAAGCCCTAGCCACAGTAAAGAAACAAGAAGAAAATATAAAAGGTATCCAAATGGGAAAGGAGGAGGTAAAACTGTCATTATTTGCAGATGACATGATATTGTACATAGAAAATCCTAAAGACTCCACCAAAAACTACTAGACTTAATAAATGAATTTGGCAAGGTAGCAGGATACAAAATTAACACCCAGAAATCTATGGCATTTTTGTACACCAATAATGTACTCTCAGAAAAAGCAACTAAGAAAACAATCCCACTTACCACTGCAACAAAAAAATTAAAATACTTAGGAATAAACTTAACCAAGGAGGTAAAAGACCTGTACTTGGAAAACTATAGGACGTTGCAAAAAGAGATAGAGGAAGATAAAAGCAAGTGGAAGAATATATTGTGTTCATTGATTGGAAGAATTAACATCATTAAAATGACCATAATACCCAAACCAATCTATAAATTCAATGCAATACCTATTAAAATACCAAGAGCATATTTCACAGATCTAGAATAAACACTTTGAAAATGTATATGGAACCAAAAAAGACCCCGAATAGCCACGGCAATCTTGAGAAAGAAGAACAAAGTTGGAGGGATCACAATTCCAGATATCAAGTTATACTACAAAGCACTGTAATCAAAACAGCCTGGTACTGGCACAAGAACAGACATATCAATCAGTGAAACAGAACAGAGAACCCTGAAACAGACCCACGCCATTACGCTCAATTAATATGTGACAAAGGAGGCAAGACATATAATGGAGTAAAGACAGTCTCTTCAGTAAATGGTGATGAGAAAATTGGACAGATACATGCAAAAAAGTGGAACTAGACCACCAACTTACACCATACACAAAAATAAACTCAAAATGGATAAAAGACCTAAATGTAAGACATGAAACCATAAGAATCCTAGAAGAAAATGTAGGCAGCAAAATCTCAGACATCTCTCGTAGCAATACGTTTGCCAATACATCTCCTAGGGCAAGAGAAACAAAGGAGAAAATAAATAAATGGAACTACATCAAAATAAAAAGCTTCTGCACAGCAAAAGAAACCATCAACAAAATGAAATGGGAGCCCACTGTATGGGAGAACATATTTGCCAATGACATATCTAATAAAGGGTTAATATCCAAAATATATAAGGAACTCATACAACTTAACAAAAGGAATACAAACAATCCAATTAATAAATGGGCAAAGGACCTAAGTAGATACTTCTCCTAAGAGGACATACAGATGGCCAAGAGACATATGAAAAAATGCTCAAAGTCACTAATCATCAGAGAGATGCAAATTAAAATGACAAAGAGATATCACCTCACACCTGTCAGAATGGCTGCCATCAACATATCAACAAACAACAAGTGCTGGCGGGGTGTACAGAAAGCAGAACCCTGCTACACTGCTGGTGGGAATGCAGACTGGGGCAGCCACTGTGGAAAACAGTATGAAGGTTCCTCAAAAAATAAAAATTAAACTGCCCCATTTGACCCAGTGATCCCACTTCTAGGAATATATTCTAAGAAGCCTGAAACACCAATCAGAAAGAACTTATGCACCCCTATGCTCACAGCAGCGCAATTTACAACAGCTAAGATCTGGAAACAGCCCAAGTGCCCATCAGTAGATGAGTGGATAAAACAGCTGTGGGACATTCACACCATGGAGTACTGTGCAGCTGTAAAGCAGAAGGATCTCTTACCCTTTGAAACTGCATGAAGGGACCTGGAGAGTATTATGCTAAGCGAAATAAGCCAGTCAGAGAAAGACAAGTACCACATGATCTCACCCATATGTGGAATCTAATAAAATAAACTGATGAACAAAATAGATCAAGAGACATAGAAGCATGGAACAGACTGAGGGATCTCAGAGGGAAGGTGGGGGTGGGGTGGGGGATGGGTGGGGAGAGATTAATCAAAGAACTTATATGTTTATATGCATAACTCATGGACACAGACATTGGTATGAGGAAGGCCTGGAGGTAGGGTGGATGGGAGCAATGGGGGTAAAAAAAGGGACATCTGTAATACTTTCAACAATAAAGATAAATTAAAAATAAAATAAAGCATTTAAAAAATAAAATAAAGCACTTATGTAATTGAATTTTGTAAAATGAAAAATATTCCATGGTATTTCTGACTAGTAATCTCATATGCACAGCTTTGCAAAAGAGCAGTAGTGGGATCGAGAATGTGATTCTGAAACTCACTCTCCTCTTCTATAAGTCAAGGAGGTTGGACTAAATAACCTTCAAAGTCATTTACAAATTTATCATTCTGTGCTTCTATAGTTTTGTATCCTTGAGTTTCTTTAAAAAAAATTTTTTTTAATCTTCTATAGAAGCAAACAAAATTGAGAAAATAAGAAATTGGGGGGGGAATAGACTGGATTTCTACCACCCACTTTTTACCACTACCAACATCTAAATGGTAGAAGTAGACTCCTTTGGATTCTAACTATATGTTCCAAGGTAATATACACTTGTTCCTCTTCTCTCTCATCCAACCAGTTTGGTAGACTTTATTTAAATTAATATTGTAATTTATAAAAATATTACATGCAGCTCCAGTCCTTTAGGCAATCAATCCTCATCTGCTCACCCATTCAAAACAGGTCATTTTCTGGGCACCGCCATTCACACCTTTACAAGTGATGGGCTCTACCTGAAGCCTTCCCACACTCACCCTCTTCCCGCAAAGAACCACCTCAGTGATATTATTTGGGGCAAATTCACCAGATTCATCAAGGTTCCAGGAATCAGACTGATTCCATCTCCAAATTCCAAAACAAAAACTTCAAAGAACTGTGATTGTACAGTAATAAAATTAATATTTCAAAGTGGGAAGATTGGTCATGTTTTGACTATTTATATCATACTTACAAATAAACCAGGTATCACCTAAGAAAACCCAATTAAGTCTGAGGATCCTTTTTGTTTTGTTGTGGGATTTCAGATACAGGATTTAACTAATTTGGTTATAATTTTTATTATTATTTTAGTTAAAAAACATTTGTTTCTGAGGTCCGCTAGTTTGTTGATTATCCCTGTCATAAATGTAATGCAATTGCCTCTAACATCTCCAAGATCATTCAGAAAAGGCTCTCTCTGCTCCAGTTAGAAAATGCCATGGGAGTTCCCAGAATAGAAAACATCATTGACCAGGGTGTTTAGCACTAGATTGACAGAACTTGGATCAGACCTGGGCTGCAAAAGCAAATCTTCCAACGACGGTTCTGTACTGTGCTCAGGTGCCTTCAAGTAATTTTTTAAAAGGAAATTTACAAAATAACCACAGGAACCGTGTTCTTTATAAGAACCACTAAAGGATCTTCAGGTAGCAAAATTTAAATTTCTCTATTTAGCAGCGAGAAAGTCAAGATCACCTTTTTAAATCTCATTCTCTGCTGAATCGTAATAGGGAACACGGAGGGAAAGCTGTCTGTCTCCAGGTACTGGTTCAGGAGGTAAACCCCAAGGTACACATCTTGCTTGTCAGGAAGGAACACCCCTGGGCAGGAAATCTTAAAAACCAGAAGGAAAACAAAAACAAAAACAAAAACAAAAACAAAAAAAAGGAGAACAGGGTTGGTGGGTTGGTTTGTTTTTAAAAGGGCTCTATTTTCTCTAACCAACCGCAATGACAACCCCCCGCCCCCCGCAGCCCCTCCGCGGACCCCCCACCACACTGCCCCTCGGCGCCCCGCTGGAACTCCCACCCCCCGCCTCCGCCAGGTGTCACAATCGTCCTCTCGCGGGCTCCTCTCCCCGCCCCCAGGAGGGCGGTGCGGAAGCGGAAGAGGCTGCGGGGCCGCGAGCTGCGGGTAGGCCGTGCGGTTCTGGGGTCCGGGCCGCCCGCCGCGATGCCGAGCCCCCGGAGGAACGCGGAGGGACGGCCGCTGGGCGCCTCCGCCCCGAGCAGCAGCAGCAGCCCCGGCAGCCCGGCCCACGGCGGCGGCGGCAGCGGCAGCGGCAGCGGCAGCGGCAGCGGCAGCGGCAGGTTCGAGTTCCAGTCCCTGCTCGGCGGCCGCGCGTCGGGCGCGGACCCCGCCTGCGCCCGGCTCCGCTTGTCGGAGAGCCCGGTGCACCGCCGCGGCTCCTTCCCGCTGGCGGGAGCCGCCCCGTCGCAGGCGCCGCCGGCCCCCCTGCCCGAGGAGGCCCGCATGGACCTGAACCCGTCCTTCCTGGGCATCGCCCTGCGCTCCCTGCTGGCCATCGACCTGTGGCTGTCCAAGAAGCTGGGGGTGTGCGCGGGGGAGAGCTCGTCCTGGGGCAGCGTGCGGCCCCTTATGAAGCTGCTGGAGATCTCCGGGCACGGCATCCCTTGGCTGCTGGGCACCCTCTACTGCCTGTGCAGGAGCGACAGCTGGGCCGGGCGCGAGGTGCTGATGAACCTGCTCTTCGCCCTGCTTCTGGACCTGCTGCTGGTGGCCCTGCTGAAGGGGCTGGTCCGCAGGCGTCGCCCGGCCCACAACCAGATGGACATGTTTGTCACCCTCTCTGTGGACAAGTACTCCTTCCCTTCGGGCCATGCCACCAGGGCTGCCCTGGTGTCGAGGTTCATCTTGAACCACCTGGTGCTGGCTATTCCACTGAGGGTGCTGGTGGTGCTGTGGGCCTTCATCCTGGGCCTCTCCAGGGTCATGCTGGGGCGTCACAATGTCACCGATGTGGCTTTTGGCTTTTTAATGGGCTACATGCAGTATAGCATCGTGGACTACTGCTGGCTCTCACTGCACAATGCTCCAGTCCTCTTTGTACTGTGGAACCAACAGTGACATCATCTCATTCATTATGGCACCGGGAGATCTAAAGGTTTCCACATGGGATCATGCCGACATAAACCAGCAGCCATCCTGCTTGACATAAACCAGCAGCCATCCGCTTGTCCCCCTTAGGACATTTTAGGCTTCCTTTGGGATTATCAGATGTCCTACCATCTTGATGGGTTGCTAGGCTGTAGTACATGCTGGCCATTACTGATCACAACCATATTACAGAAAGAAAAAAAAATTCCCTCTATTATACATCCAACAACTGTTTTTATCTCTAGGACAACTGTAAAGAAACCAAGCTGGGTTGATTATAATGTTGCAGTTTTGTAAAAGTTAACTTCAGAAAAACTGTGTTTTTGTAGTCATCCTATAAGCCAACATATCACTTGTAGACTGAACTTTGAAAAAGAAACAAGATCTTTATTCTGTAAATATACATGCAGATAAACTGCATACTAATCCTAGTTCTTGGTTATTTAAGAGTCTAAGACATAGGTTTTTTCTAGTTTATTCCCTGAAGATCTGTTGCCACAGCTGGGGAGATTTCCTCTTAATCTTGATTTTCTTGCTAAGCATTTTTAGTTTATTGTCTCTTCCACCTTTGCAGATTGGATAGTGAGAAGAGAGATTATAGTACATATCTTTCTTTCCTTTACCTCCTCAAAAGATCTTAAATTTACATTTACTTCCCACTATAATATTGTCTTTTAGCATTCAGAGAACAAGCCAAGAACTTACTTGAAGAAGAAACACTTAAAGATGGGCACATCTATAGTCAGCATAAAAAAGGGTAGGATAGGTCAGTGGCCTCATGGAAAAAAACTAAGCTGCTGAGGAGGTCAGAGGAACTGAAAGTTTAGGGGTAGGGTAACCACATACTATGTTGATGGACCAGTATGGCAAGAGATGGGGTCCTGCTGCCTGTCATCTCTACTGAATAAAGAAAAATGCTCCTCCTCTACTGAGGTAATAAAATGGGAAAGTAATGTGATTCTTTGCAATGCAAAAGCGTAAGCTTTTTCATATATACCACAAGGATGACCTTGTGTATTACTGTTTTTCATATTGAATTCTGTTTCCCCGTATATAGCATACTTTAGGTAACAGTATTTAATTTGAAATTAATCAGGGGAGTCTGCTGCTATACCAGGTACAAGGTACAACTACTAAATTTCCATTGACCTTTACATTTAAAGCAGTTTATTCATGGTGCCTCCCCAAATCACAAGACCAAAGGCCACCAAATGTAGGGTGGACTCTGCTCTTTATTCTTTGGCCAGGAAAGACTGAAAGGGTTTATGTGCTTTAAATGCTTCTCTACCTGAAAATAAGAACTTTTAAATTAACTGTGGAACTGGTGGTGTCTTCAGATAATTTTAATGACCAGTTATTTTGACTTTTATAAATAGAATGTATTATGGCCTTTGATTTGTCATATTAGACGTGCACATAGGAATCTGGAGAATGGCTGTGATAAATAGGCTCTGATTGGGTGGAAACATAAACTTTCTGAGTGTGAGAGGCACACTGAAAGAGGAACAGCTACTTTTCGAAACAAAATAAAATCATTTGCATTCCCCAAACTTTATGAACACAGACTACCTCTTTACTTGCTGAATAACACAAACTGAAGCTGTAAGTGGTTTGCTTTATCATTTAATCTTAAAGAGATCCTTTATATTAATGGCAGCAATATTCAGGCCAGATATTTGGAAGCATAACGTTTCCTCTTACAGTGTCCACAAGTCTGAATATTGGAGGCTCAAAATTAGGCTTACCTTCTGGGTTCGTGGTTATACTTCTGGAATTCCCTTAGTTCCTGGGGCCTAGTTTGCTGGCTTTAAAGCACAGATTAGTTCACCCTGTTTTTGGAGTATCCTAAGTACTGTAGAGTTGAAAACTGATTTCACTGTTAATTACTGTATACTGAGGAATGCCTTTTAAAAATAAAATTAACCAATAATGTTGGATGAAATGAGATGAAAACTTGTTTAATTTCTGCCTTGCTAGAGGAAGACTGATTTATCACTCTGCCTCTCATGAATTCCTCCACATTACTGCACCTGTTGAGAGCTCTCAATTGATACAGCACAGTTGATACAGCCTATTTGCTGTCAAAGTGGGACAAATCCTGGAAATTCTGCTATTTTGTAGCTGCATGAATGATAAAACACTGCATTTATCACTTGGATAGAGGCTAACAAGATTTTCCATAGTCATAACCTGTTTAGCATTTTTGCTTGTAATCATGGCCAGGAGAGAAGGCCCTACAGTTTGTAGGCAAAGCTTCGTGACAGCCTGACACTACAGATGGAAGGATTGCAAAGTGGAAGCTAAAATACGAAGAACGACTGACCCCAAACAGGAACAATGGAGTCACTGCCACAGCATCTCACTTAAGCAAGATTCAGTGGATAATTCAGTTGTTGATTGACTGACTTCCCTTTTGGATTAGCAAGCCAGAGCCATTTCTAGGGGAAATAGCGTAGAAAAATATTTGATTGGTTTGTAGAGGTGAAAAATTATCAGGAAATGATGAGGCTTTTTAAAGTAAAATTATAATCTGGTTATTTAAAGGAGAGGGTTTTTAAACCTTTCGCAAATCTTTATCCTGGAAAAGAAAATCCTTGGATTTAATGCAGGGTTATTTTAAAAGAACAGAAAAATTCAGGATAAAGCTAAGAAAGAAGATGGCTTTAAGGGGAGGAAAAGTGGGAAGAGGCTGAGCTGGATTAAAGGTTAGGAAGTCAGGGAAGACCAGTGTAGAAAACCTTAGGGACAGAGGTACTGTTTGTTCCAAAAGATAATGATGTTTGTGTGGTGAGGTGGGAGGGGGGAAGTGAAAACGACCTGGGGCCATTTAAGAACCTGGGGAAAGAGTCTGATTTGGGGGCAAGGAGGGAGAAGTTCGTGGTTCTCTTACCGCCCGGATCTGCAGCTCCACCACCACCTCCAGAGGCATCGTTCCCTGCGTGGGCGAAAGGACCGGAATGACAAGATCCTTTTGTGCTGAGCCTTGGACCGGTCTTTCTTAGTTTAGCTCAATCCCTAGGGCAAACGTCCCCAGCAGCTTCCCCAGCCCCCACCCCCTCCTACCCCCATCTGATCCCCAGCGCCCGGGTCCCTCCCACCCGGACGGGTCTCACAAAACTGGAGCTGGAGCTAAAGCTTCCAGAAGGCGGGAGCGTCGCGTTGCCATGGAAACTCAAACGCTCAGCCTTCCGCCCTGGAACACCCGCGAGGTCCACGGCGCAGGCGTGCTCGTGTCTCCCGCGCTCCGCTGGGAAAGCGCGGCGCCGACGTGGGTTTGCCCGGCTGCTCTGGGGCTAGAGGGTGCCGGGGACAGAGGCTGTCGCCAGAGCGAGATGCTAAGAGCCCGAGTTTTCCTTTAAACCCAATGTTTATAGTATCCATCTAAAATGGAATGTGACGATAGCTCCGTTATAATTTAAGCGCTACCCATTTTTAGCAGCTATATGACCTATCCCCCCGCTTCCCCCCGCTCAAGCTCTGGCATTTCTGTAACAATTCGGTTAATACAGTAGTCTGTCCCTAAAGGTACTCTCTTGCTTATGAAACGTTATGTCCTCATGTTTGGTTTGGAAAACATAGCCCTGTCAAGAGGTTAAACGTGTGCACTTTAGAAATGTAAGGGTGCTCTTTAAAGAGGTTTAAAGGTTAGGTATCCCGCTTTGGCCACAACTGAAATTGTCGCTCTCGCTTTTGGGGGTTTAGTTAACCTAAGGCAAGCAATGAATGACATTATCTCCCAATGGGTAGTTACTGTTTTTGTTGCCAAAAACAGGTTGACACTGCAAAAACCGTCAGAGGTGGCAGACAGGGCAAGAGTTCTTAACCTTAGGGAAAATTGCACCCCCCACCCCCAGTATTTAACAGATAAGAATGAAGGAAGGGAGGGGAGAGGGGCTGTTTCTAGCCAATCGGAAAAATCTGTTAGGGCCAATGCTGACTCTTTAAAAAAATGTAATTGTGATGAGTTATTTATTACTAACATTTTGTATTGGAGATTTATGTAATTGCAAAATGCAAGTGCAGAAAGATGTCCTGAAACAAAAAGTAGGTATTCATATGGTGGTTGGAGTTCCTTTCCCTGAAAGGGAAAAACAGTATGATAAAAAAGGGTATGTTGTGTCCTTAACCAGTCCTTGGTGCTCTACGTACCAAGAGGTACACCAGTGGGTGCTTGGCTCCCCTCGGTAGAGCACTGACTGATTTGTCGGATCGTAACAGCTTGCTGGCACTCAAACTAGTTTTCCTCACTGCTCGTCCCTGTCAGTGTTGACAGGGCTCCGGCTCTCGGGGCTCCCTGCATCAGCCCCCCAGTCGTCCAGCCCCTGGAATCCGCAGTTCCCTTTGCCACGAGGTCAGACAATGTGAGAGTAAGATTTTCCTGTTTTCTGTGCAGCAGCTTTTTTCCAGACCTGTGTTTAAGTTCTTAAAAGTTGAATCCTATTTTGATGTGGGATTTATATCACAATAGAAACTCAGCCTAAAGTGATCCTTTGGAGTTTTCCAAGGCTACTCCACTAGGAAGATCTAGATCTGGAGTTTAGATCTGGAGGCCTGAGAGATGCTTGAAGATAAGGGAAGGGTCAGGAAGGCATGTAAATATCCCCACCTGACACAGTCTTTTCTAGATTTTCTGTCTAGCTGCTGCCTCCATGTCCCTTTCTTCCTGACCAGACCTCTTCTGTACAAGTATAGTGATATATGAGGAATGGGCCTGTGTTGACCCTTACAAGTGAGTCACCACCAACACCAAAGCTAAGACATCAAGGAGAGTGACAATCAAAACCGATGAATAAATAAGTGACCAGAGACATAATGGGAGGAATCAATCTTTATTGAGAACCGACAAAGTTCTAGGCACACTGCATACGCTAACTCATTGCATCCCCACAATCACTCTTTGAGGAAGATATTATCCCTATTTTACAGTTGCGGAATCTGTAGCACAAAACCAGACCACCTTTTGCCCAAGGCCACACAGCTAAAGGGAAGCAACCACACTTGAATTCAGGTGTACCCTGCCACATCACTGTCCCTGTAACATAGACATCCTAGAGATACCATGTCCCATCTTATGCTCTTCCTAGGCTTAACTGAACTGTCCTGAATAAAACTGGGAACTCCTTGTTTGGCTCCTAAGACACAGGCCTCTTCTGGTTTCCCTCCAACTCTTTAGCCATTCTTTCTCTGTCTCTACCTGCCTACGCAATGTCTCTAGGTCCTTTTCTTTCCTCACAATACCTTTTATCTAGGGTGTCATCCACTGTGTGTGTGTGGGTTAGCATAGGCACACAGATTTACATATAACACCCAGGCCACTCTCCCTAACAAGGTGACAAGGTGGAGTCTCATGATTACAAATGTATATACACATATATAAACACATATATATTTAAATTTAAATTAACTAAAACTAAATTAAATTAAAAATTCAATTCCTCACTCACACTAGTCACACTTAAAGTGTTCAATAACACCCTAGCAGGTTTGCTCAGTGGTTAGAGCGTTGCCCCACAGACTAAAGGGTCCCAGGTTCAATTCTGGCCAAGGGCATATACCTCGGCAGGACTCAATCCCTGGCCCTGGGCAACCAATTGATGTGTCTCTTGCATATCGATGTTTCTCTCTTTCTCTCCCTTCCACTCTGAGAAGCAATGGAAAAAATATCCTCTGGTGAGGATTTAAAAAATAAAAATAAAAAATGAAGTGTTCAGTAGCTACATGTGGCTAGTGGCTACTGTATTGGACAGTGCAAATAAAATTTCCATCATTACAGAAACTTCTACTGAGCATTGTTGCTCTCGAGCTAAGTTCACTTAAAGGAAATCTGGGGAATAGAGAAACATGTTAGTGACACCACAAGGAAGCAAACAGACACATCCAGAATGTGGGACATTTTATAGGACAACTGACCCAATTAGTCTGCAACAAGTCAATGACATTGAAAAATAAAGGAAGCAGGAGAGGGGAACTGCTCTAGATGAAGATACTTAACGAACCTGACAACCAAATATAATATGTGGGCTTTGTTGGGACCCTGATCCAAATAAACCAACTTAAATAAAATACTTAGACCATCAGGAAAATTTGATTATGGTTTGGGTATTAGATAATACCAAGCAATTGATTTTTATAGGTATGATAATGTCTTTGTGTTTACATAAGGCAAATATCAACATTGTTTAGAGATACATATTAAGTAGAAATGACCTAATGTCTAAGATTTTGTTTTCAAATACCCTAGGAAATGAATAGAAGGAATGGATAAAACAATGTAGCAATAGCTTGATAATTGTTAATCTGGGTGATGGATATATGGAGTTTATTATAATTCTCTACTTTTATGTATTTAAAAATATTCATAACAATTTTAAAATCTTTAATTCATACTTAAGAAGAGGAATCATATCCTTATATGGACCCCCTTCTCTCCTAAAATACCCCATCAAGAGGATTCTTAGAGGCATCACTATGAAATTCCCTCAATAGAAAACTTACCTACACTTAAAGAGAAAAATATGATGGATCTATTCACCAAAATGTAGGTAAGAAAATTATTGTGATGTGAAATCCTTTACAAGTAATTCAGAGGGAAACCCACTTAAGGAAAACAACAACAACAACACTGTATTATAAGAATAGTGGTGTCTGCATGAATGTCCAAAACAGGAGCTGATAATTTGAGTAGTATTTCTTTAAGTATATATACCCCTCTAGAATTTCTCCCAAGTATCAGGAATGCTTCCAAGGAAGGAATTAAATTGCAATTGAACAACTTTTAACAATCTTTAAGTCATTTGGGATCTGGGCCCACACGTGGGATATATTTTACAAACTTCATTTGGAGTTCATGAGTTAAACTCATATGTTACTCTTTAGCTTCTGCTTTGACTCACTGGCACTTACTTGCAGGCTCAATACTTACTTAACCATACAACACAAACCTTTCCACAAGGACTGCCCTTGGGCATTCTGGACTACATAATCCATATCCTTCCATTTTAAAGTAATTTCTATTTGGGAAAAACTAATTTGCTCCTTTGAATTTCAGCTAGCTAGTTCTATGTCCATGGGAGTACTAGGTTAATTATGACCCAAAGCAATTTCCAAGGAATTATATTTATTATACAATATAAGAAAGTAGAAAAGTATGATTTTGCTTCAAGGCTTGTAAAAAGTGTCCATCTTACCTGGGCATAGGATTTAGGCCCCAGAGTCAGCAATAGCTAAAACAAGACTACTTCTGATGTTATTATATCCACCCTTTCTTCTACAAAAACATACCCATTTCCATTCCCCTTTTACCCTCTTCTGTCTTTATTTAATGCTGTACCTTTCCTTTTATCTTTGTTTCCATTCATTAGTTCCCTATTCATCTTTGCAGCACATACTTACTGAGTACCTACTATGTGCTAGGTACTGTTCTGGACGATGGAGGTACAAGGGCGAACAAGAAACAATCTATGCTCTTGTGGACTTTACATTCTAGTGCAGGAAGAAATATAGTAAGTGAACATAAAATAGTAACAGTATGAAAAATGCTAAGAAGGAAATAAATACCCAGGGGGTGAGAGAGGTTACAGGTTGGAGAGGGAATAAGAACCTGATTTAGACCCAGGGTGGACAGGTCAGCTTCTCTAAGGATATGAAAATTTGATGTAAAATCTAAAAAGGAAAGCATGACCACTAGCATGTCCTTTAAAGAACTAACAGAAAAGCTAGCCAGGAAAAGGGAACAACAAATGCAAAGGGGCATGGGTCAAGAAAGAAATTGCTATGTTTGAGGAACAAACTGAAAGGAGGCCACTGAGCATACCAAGAGAGACCTGGACCGGGGGTAGAGGAGGTTAAGAGATGACACTCAAGAATTGGGCTGACACTGGATATTACAGGAACTTAAACAGTTACGACAGGTAATGTGATTGAGTACCTAACACCCATAAGCTCTTCTTCCTTGCTAAATGAAACCCAACTTTTGCTCGGTTGGCAATGCATCTAGTTCCAGGGTATGAATCATAATTATTTATGGTGAATGATATGTACAGGGAAATCACTGGGAGATTCTGAGAAACATTTTAACAGTAATTTCATTTGAAATAATTTATTAATTTATATGAAAGCTACAAGTGAATAAAGCTGTTTTTGCTTCCTCTCCCTCTATGCTTTACCTGCTGTCATATTTTCTCCTGTGGCTTTCACACCTAACCTAAAAGTTTTAGACACAGTGCTTCTCAACTTTTATTTGTAATTAATTATTAAGATATAACAGACTCATTGGAAATTATTCAAATAGCATAATATAGGAAAGCTAAGAATAGAAAGTAAAGATGCTCAGAAACTTTCCTCCCAGCTTTATTCACCAGGGGTAATCATTAACAATTCTTGTTTACCCTCCAGGAATTTTTCTATACAAATGTACATACACACACAGTTTTTACACTAATTGGATCATTCTCTTTCTCTACAGATACAGATGTGCACACACATACAACTAATTTTGCAAATTGCTTTTTTTTAACTCAACACGTTTTGGAGATATTTCTATACCAGCATATTTATATCTACATTACTCTTCTTCAAGACTGATAATATCTCATTGAACAGACCATAATTTATTTAAGTTCTTCCATAAATGGGCACTTAGATTGTCTTGGCTTTTTTTCTTGCCACAGAGAAATGCTGCAGTAAACATCTTTGTAGGTAAATCATTGCATATTGGTGCAAAATAAGTGCTGGATAATTTCTTAGTAGTGAAATTGCTGAATCATAGCACTTAATCTGATATAGTCAAATTGCCCCTCCCCATTTCCTCTAACACGATTTCCTCACTTTTTGTCAACACTCAGTACAGACTAACTTCAAAAGTTTGCCCGTCTAATCGACTGAAAAAACATCTCGTTTTTACGAGTTTCTTTAATTATGAGTAGGACTGTGGTACCTGATTGTTACATGTGCACGTTTTGAAGTCAGACTCCCTAGGTTAATCCTAGTTCCTACCCCTAATATGTATGACCTTGGGCATGTTGGGTCTATAGAGAAAAGAAAAATTTAGGATTAGATGAGATACGCAGAAATACAGGAAGCCTTCCCGGCCCGTTTGCGATCAGTGGTCCTCGTCTTAATTTTTTAAAGCAGTGCTTGTTGGTCCAGTACTTCATCTTTGGGATCGTCCTCCTAACCAAGTTTCGCAGAACTCGAGTTGCCTGTAACTCGAAATGAGCGGAAAATTGGCTCTGCTTCCCAAAATCCTACCCCCACCTCCGCTTCAGGGGCACTGGTTTACATTTCACAAAGTACAGCAATGAGCTGCAGTGTTGAAACAAGCAGACGACCTTTGGTCTGAGCATCACGCGGCGTCCGGGACTCACTGTTCAGCGCAGGGAACACCGGACGACAAGTATCGAACACTACAGGACCCGCAGCGCCGGTAGGGGCAGGTCTGCAGCGAGGAAAGGCTTCCGAGAACCGAGGTTTTAAAAAACAGACTCTCACCACCAACCGCTACACGCAGGCGCCGGGACGCACCCCCCGCGGCCCAGCCCTCCGAGCCGGAAGTAACGTCCCAAATCCTGTCCGTCGCGTTCCGCCGCCCGGCGGTGGCGGGGCCCAGCCCGGAGTGGGGAGTGGGACGTGCGTCGGCGTCGGCGTCGGCGTCGCGGCCAGCAGGGGGATTCTGGGTAACGGCCCGGGCCGGCTGGGGCGGCTGGCTCAGCGCAGCAGGTTTCACTCGCGCCGAGTCCGTTGGCTGTGTGGGTTGTAGGGCCTGGGGGCGCCGGACATGGAGCAGCCATGGCCGCCTCCAGGGCTGTGGAGCCTCCCTCGGACCGAGGGTGAGGCTGAGGAAGAGAGTGACTTGGACGTGTCTCCCAGCTCTCCCCGCTGCCCACAGCTGCCGGGCGGCGGCGCCCAGGTGAGAAGGGGCCCCCTTACTGCTGGCGGAAGGGGAGGTGCGGTCGCCAGGCTCCCAGAGTCCGCCGGCTCTGCCACCCTCTTCTGTGCCTTGTTCTGTGCCGCCACCTCACCCGCGGGGACCCAGGGCCTGATGCCATCCCGCCGCTATCGTTGCATCTTATAAAGGCTTCGAAGAGGGGCTGGACTTGTGTTTCTCATCTCCATCTCTTCGCACACCTTTTCACCTTGGCTCATACTTCCTCACCTTTGGAAGACGTCCCTCCCCACAGCCCCCTCTTGACAGCGCCCAGGTTGGGGGCGGCTGATGCTGTACCATTGACCCTTTGTCCTCTTGTGCGTGGTTTTACCCGAGCATTTTATTCTGTTGAGGACTCTTTAATATTTGTGCACAGTTGATAATTAGGAACAGTAAATGGTGCTGTTTCAACAATTCACTGGGCTTCTGCCTTATAAAGGTTTCTGATCCAATTTTACTGACTTGACATCTGAGCAAATTATTTAAATCTCGCTTTTGATGCTGGCGTAAATCTCTCCTATTTGCGTGACCATTGTACCCCTTACGGTTGTTGTTAGTTTTGCTTCCCATCATTCTCCAGTAGAAACGCACAGGCACACGTTTGCCTTTTCCTTAAAACTTCTTCCTGAGATTCCTGATGATCTTCGTGGTTTTCACTACAGCATTCCTTCCTCTGAAACTTATCTAAATGTACCATTTAGGATTTTTCTGGGCCCTGTCTTAAGAGAGTGCTTACGTACTCATATCACTTTGTCCTGGTTTTTCTCCTAACCTGAGTGTGTTTTGAAAGTGTATTTCAGGATCACAGACGAAGCACTTACATGTTCAACGAAACAGATTATAGGTGTTTGCTTTCTAGGTTTCATGAAGAATGGGGTCCCTAAGAACTTAACTGAATTAATACAAGTTTTCTTTAGACTCATCCTGCGAGCTGTAAATGAATATGAGGGATTTAAATCACTTGCCAGTAAGTGTAGGGTGATCAATCCTATGCCCAGCTCACGGAGGTGGCTTCACACAGAGAAAAATGCTGTTTCATAACACAGACTGTACTTCGGCCAGCCAGTCACTGGGAAAGTGCAAGACATTTTTTAGGACAGAGTGAGAATTGATAGGTCAGTACTCACCCACTAATTATGGATCACTGGTGTCATCTTTGTATACAAAGTGTGTTATATAACCACATAATGAATGTGTACAGAGAGGAACAAAAAGAATGAATAACAGCTGCCATAGTCAATTCTGAAGGCATTTGGAGAGGATAGAAGAATCTTAGTGCATTGTGGTTGAATCACAAGAGTAACCTAAGAGAAACTTAATTTTTAAAATATCTGTATATTTTTGCTTGTACACTTGGAATTATATATACTTATTTAGCTGAAAGGGATTTTAGAAGTGAATAGGCTTATTTCCATTAAAAATGATTTCCCTGAGACCATGTAGCTAGTTAGTGGCAGAATTAAAAACAAAACTCAATTCTGACTCCTAGTACAGTATTTTTCCCCCACGTACTGCAATGCCCATCCTGTGATGTAATGTAAAACTTTATTTGGCTGAAACTACCTTTGAATGGTGTTAAAATTTGTAAAGTGATTACTAATCCTAAATTAGTTCATATATTTATAACCTCCTCATTTGTCTTGCTGGCTTGAGGACTTAAGTTTTGGACTGGAATATTTGGAAAGATTAAAATGTTTAATTCTATTTATAAACATTTTATAATCTTTATAAAAATAGCTTTGGTTTAATTTAATGGAATATGGAGAATCTAGACATTTTAATGTTATATGTGATGTATAATTCTGAGATCCATTTAATGTAAAGGCAGCTTGGAATTTAGAGATAAAGTTACATTAGTAGACCTTAATGTTAACAATTGTTTTTCAAATTTATGCTAATTAAAATTATGTTTATTGTCCCTTTAAATCTCAATATGTTCACAGATAAAATACGACTTTTTATTTAATCATCAAATGGCCAAACATCTGTGTAGTCTGTGGAGAAGAATTTAAACATACATCACTTTTAGAATTTGGAGATAAGATTTCTGTGTTTAAGAAATTACTTAAGCATTGAGATCTTGCTCCCCAGCATATGTCATCAGTTTGGCTCAAATAAAATCTTACAAAAATTCCAAACAAAAGTAAAAAAGAAAAGGGATGACTTGAAAATTTGCTCCCACATAATTTGAAAATGCAAGATCCATTTGTACATGTCTTCTTCCTTAGTATATCATTGTCTTTTCTTACAATATAAATTTTATAGCTTAATTTTTCTCCTTTTCCTGGCTCCTTCTTAAAGCATAGCTAGTCTACACTTATTCTTGATTCTGTTCTAAGATAGCAAAAAAATAAGTACTTTACTTGGTTAGAGTCGTGGTGCTTGGGCTCCAAACCTGCTAAATAATTAACTAAAACATCTGAATAGCAACAGCGTCCACATTTGCCCCAATAGAAATCTAAGTTTGCCTGAAGAGTCATCTAGCAAGTAGGGGCCTTGCCTGCTACTTACCTCAGAAGTGGAGAGTCATTTATTCATCTAAGATTTGAGTTCTAACTCCTAGAAAAGCTGCGAGTTGAGTAAACAAATGAGCACAATATTATGTGAGAACACCACTATAGAAGTATGCATAACTTGGGTGTAGAGGGAAGGGATAAGAGGAAATTGAGGGATGTGATGCTAGAATCTGGAATGGAGATAGGAGTTTGGTGGGCGTGAGGGAGGGGGTGCCACATTGAAGGGGTGGATGGAAAGAATAAGCAAACCAAGTGTAAGAGTAACTAGAACTGAGTCCAGAGAGAGTGGGGAGTGAGATCATGAGGGACAGTGCCAGGCCACAGAGTTTGCACTTTTTCCCCAGACTCCGAATGAGTAAAATTATCAGATTTAGGTTTGGGAGAGATCACTCCAAGTCTAGTAGAGTAGAGAATGGCTTGAGATGAGAAAGGGTGTATTTATACAATTAAGGCCATGAATAGTGATGCAGATAAGGGAACAGACTGGAGTAAAATTATTCTGAATTTTTAGTTTGACATCGATCTACATTTTTGCCAAGAAATCATAAAGAATGTGCCTTGACAACTTTTGTTTTATAAAGCTGAGGAATATAAGGCACCCATCACATGTGATTCAGTAAATATTAAAGTTAATTAATTACTATTGCTTCTGAGTGGAACAAAATCACCAGAGTGGACCAGTTGGCTTTTCTCTTTTAATAACTTTGCCTGTTTTGATTAGGATTAAGTTAAAGGGTATTTGGTATCTATTTGATATAGTCAGTTATAAACAGAAATTGCCAATAAGAACTTCTCATATTGCCAAGGATTGGGATAATACAGAAAGAAAATAGAAACCAATAAATGATTACTTTTAAATAAAAGGTTCTTTGTGGTGAATAACTTGCAGAGCAAAATTCTAAAGGTTTGATTTTCATCATGTTGAGGAACTAGATTTAAGCTGTTGTTCTCATTCTGCTATTTCAGATAATAGAGACTATAAAACAAATGTTTGTTGAACGCCTGTGCTAGTTGCCAGGCTTTTTGTTGCTGTTAGTTGTTGGGAGGGGCACAGATTAAATGAAGTTTAGAGTCTAGTTGATGAAACAAGGCCTATAATATAAAAATGTAACTGCATACACAGAAGGTAAGATACTTATGCGCCAGAAACGTACAAGAAATCCTTGACTAAAAGAAAATTGAACTGTGCTGCGTAAACATATCCAATGCCTTCATTTCTTACAAAAATTATTTTTCATCCAGATGTATAGCCATGGAATTGAAATGGCTTGCCAAAAGCAGAAAGAGTTTGTGAAGAGCTCTTTGGCGTGCAAATGGAATCTTGCTGAAGCTCAGCAAAAACTTGGTAGCTTAGCACTGCATAACTCTGAGTCCTTGGATCAGGAACATGCCAAAGCACAAACAGCACTATCAGAACTGAGGCAACGTGAAGAAGAATGGCGGCAAAAAGAAGAAGCTCTAGTACAAAGAGAGAGAATGTGTCTGTGGAATGTGGATACCATTAGCAAGGATGTTTTTAATAAGGTATGACATTTTTTTGCACCATAATGAAAGAAGAAAAAACTGGAGTATTTGTTCAAACCTTTGTGCATATTTGCTAGCAAAGCAACAGAATCCTGTACACAGTATTCATTTTTGACAGTTTATGAAAAGTGCTTGTTACAGAAACCTGTGTCCCCATTTGTGTCTAATATGGATAGTTCTTAATACAAATATATGGCTGCAGCATAGCACACTGAATATAATAAGTGTGGGCTCTGGAATCAGACTGCCTCAACTCTTAGCTTTGTCATATGCTTGTTGTGTCCTTGGGCAAGTCACTTATCCTCTCTAAGCCTCATTTTTCTCAACTTTATGAGGTTGGTATAAAGACTAAGGTAATGTCTTAAAAGCAAGTAGCATGGTTCCTGTCATGTGGTAAAGCTAAGATTTTACAAGCACTTTCTAATGTTGCTATGTTATCAGCTTGCTTTTAGTTTTGCAACACTAATATATAGTTGCTGGATTTACTAAATAAAGTTTTTCACTGTTATTTACCAGTATGTATTTAGTAAACTCAGGTAGTAGTCTGGACTTGGTATTATAAGCATTATTAGAGAAAGGACTAGTAGAGTACTTATGCCAAGTTAGTAGTTTATTAAGAGTGGTTTCCTGTTTCTTACTGAATTATATAGGCCTTATTCTTGACTTTTATATCTGAATTGATATGGGCAATGAACTTCAGTCATTTTCAACTAATATGTAAAGTAGTACTTCTTTCTGTTTGTACTGTTTCAATTATCAGGGATAGACTGCTCATTTTTGTCTAGGTCCACATTCACTTTATCTTAACTCTCATTATTCTTGTTTCTGTTCTGGCACTCTCAACCCACCCTTTTAAGAACTGTTAATTTCCTTCCCCTACACCACCTCTAGTTCTGCTACAGCAATAAGTAATACACATAGGTAAATGATACCACTAGCCCTATCAGTACTTTGTTCTTTAAGAAAAATTATGAGTTCAGCAGCATGCTTATTGTAAAAAACAAACAAACAAAAACCAAAATCACATAAGTATGTAAAATAGAATTGAAAGGCTTCCTCCACTACCAGTTCCATTTCTCAGATAACACGATTAACAGTGAGTCATATCTTTCTAGATTTTTTTTGCTCATGTACTAATTTATATATTTTTCCTCCCCCCATAACAGGATCACCCTTTATCTGAATGTTTTGCTATGTCAGTATATATTGTTCTAAGGGGTTTATCTTCTTAAGTGTTGTTTTATTTCTGGTATGCATTTATACCCTAAAACTATTCAAAATAATTTTCTTCTTCCAGAGAGAATGGTCAAAACAATGTTTATTTGTTTTATAAAGTTAATGTCTCTTAATACAGTGGTCACAAAGAATATATTTTCATTTGTCTCTCCTTTTAATTGTTTTTTTAAACTTAGGTTCTAACAAGGCCTACATTTATACCATACATTAATTAGGACTATCTTTATGTTCCAGTCATTTGCTCAAAATCGTACATTGATTTTGTCTGGGAGCTTGAGACTTGAGAGGACTGGTCTAGATCTGCGCTGTCCAACTCGATAGCCACTAGCCACATGTGCTATTGAGAGCTTGAAATGTGGCTAGTCCGAATTGAGATGTGCTGTAAGTGTAAAATACGCACCAGATTCCAATGACTTAGTACCAAAAAAAGTAAAATATTTCATTAATAATTTTTTTGTATTGCTTACCTGTTGGAATGATATGTTGGATATGTTGGGTTAAATTAATGTTATTAATTTATCTGTTTATGCTTTTTAATGTGGCTAATAGAAAACTTTAAATTATATTTGTGACTTGGATTATATTTCTACTGGACAGTGCTGGTCTAGATAGCAGAATATATAAAGAAAAATGTTCTTATTTTGAAATATATAAACTTGTGTGCTTTTTCATTGTAAACTGACAGAAAGCTAGTTTGCCATTTTCATTTTTGGCAATGATGATCTCAAGGTTTAAATGTGATCACAGAATGTTCTGCGAAATTGGCCAGATACCAACTTCATCTTCGTTTGTTTTATGACTTATTTCATTGAAAATAAGCACTTCCTTAATAGAAATTTGTACTTGATTTCAGAATCAAACTGTTTGGCTTCTCCTAAGAAAAGTTTACAACAGAGGTCTATTTTAGGTTTATGTCTTATCAAAGAATTTATAGTAAATATATTTTATTCTCTATATGCTTTGAATTTCTGAATTTATATCCAGCAAGAACTCCAAAGATTAGTCTAGAGCAGTGATTTTCAACCGCAAGAATTTTTAAAACATGCAATACCTGACTGTTTAGTCAGGGGCACTGACCTCTTTTCGCGTAGACTGTCAAATGAAAAAATGACAACAGCCAAAACAACAATAGCTGTCCAGTGTGGATGCCCTGTCTTGAACCATAAATATATATAGGTCATATAATAGTGTTTCATTTTATTGGTCACGTCACATAATAAGGTTGCATCTGATTGGTTAATTTTTGGTACCAGAAATCCTTGTATACAAGTATAGGCACCTGAATTTTTTTAATTTATTTTATTTTAGAGGATGTTTATTAAAGCCTGGTGGTCAGTGAAACAAGGAAAGGCGGGCTGGGGAAATGAGCCTCGCTTGGGCTGCTTTGGCTCACTAAGAAGTCAGAGAAAAGGGGGCCTTGGGGAAAGGTTCAGGGGGGTTGCCAGGGATAAACTGCCACTGCCCATTGCTGCCCTGGTTGCAAACCTCGTGGGGTCCCTTAGAGTTTAGGAGATCATGCCTGTGGGGGAAAAAAGACCGGGTGGGCAGGGTGTGTGTGTGCAGACATGCTCCTGGGAGGGAGAGTGTGGGAGGACACCTGAATTTTTAAGAAGTCACTTTGGAGCAGAAAGGGTAGGTATTCATTATTATTTTTGTAAATCAATAAAAATTATACCTTTTTTTGGTCAGATCAGCAAAAAATATATTTTTGTGTGTGCCGCAGAATTTTAGTAATTAGTTTGTGTGCCTTGAGATGAAAAAGGTTGAAAATCACTGGTCTAGAGTTGCAAATACTTAATGGAAATGAATAATGCAAAACATAAGTGATGCATGAAAAGGATCTTTCTGTACTTTTGATAGGGAAATTTATTTTAACTAAAAGATTCACTTGCTTTTCTGTATAATTTCTAAAGTAATTCTATAATTTTTCACACATCTATCATTTTAAATAAAATTAATGAAACTTCAGTACAAGTAAATTTTAATTGTTTTGTAGAGTTTAACAGTTGCATTTAATGATATAATATCAGTATAATACTATACTACCTTTTTATAGTGTCTATAGGAAGGATTGCTAGACATTCAGTATCTGAGAAAGAAGAATCACTTAGAATATAAAATCTTATTTTAACTTCAAAAATTTTTTTAGAGTTTTATTAATCAAGATAAAGGAAAAGAAACAGAAGATGAAGATAAATCAGAATCATTTATGCAGAAATATGAGCAAAAAATCAGACATTTTGGTGAGTCTACTGTTTGAATTCCTTTCTGCTGTAACCTTTGATATCATAAATATGTGTACAAAAGTGGATTTATAAAATGGGAACCAAAAAGAAGATAAGTGACAAATTCCAGTTTTGCTACTTCTGGCACAGTTGTACAACTCTTGTTTTAGACGCTTTTGAGTGGGGGGGTCATAACAGAAGTATACTGAGAGAGTGAACCAAATTGTGAAGAACAGCAAATGTAGTCTATTATTATATAGTACTACACTCTAAGGTACAGCCTTTATTTACTCCTCCTCTTCTTCCCATTTCCCAGCTGGTCTTTGCTTTGTCTTTTTCGTCTTTGCTTCCTTGGTATCTGGTTATCATATGGTTATAGCATTAGCTTTCATTTCCCCCCAGGTTTTGGATATGATGCTATGTAATTCATGGAGATCCTTGAATTGTTGTTTGGATAAATATAGTAATAGAAATATGTATGCAGTCAACTGAAATAAGTTTTCTCTGTAGGGGAAAAGTGGCGAGATGGGTATTAATATAAGTGAAGGCTTCCCTGAACTGGATTATGAAGAACACATAGGAGTTTTTTGTGTAGAGAAGGAAGGCAAAGCAACAGCATGTGCAAAGGCAGAGCTGGGAAACAGCATGCTGCGTTCTGACTTATAAGCACTGTGATACTGCCGGAGTGAAAATGCTACTAGGAAATATTAGGAGTTAAGGTTCAAGTCATATTTTTTGATCCTAAGTAATATGTTAATATAGTAAACATAGTTTTTATTTGTAGTATGTTAATAAGATTTTTAAATGGCTTTTTGAAATCTTTTTCCTATTGGTGTTTCCCCCCCAAAATATTTAGAATTTCATTCATCCTCAGCTATGTGATGCCAATGGATACTACTGTAGATTTTTTCCTTCTTTTTATGCAGTTTATTCATAAAGTACTCATTTTCTCATACTTTTAATTTAAAAAAATAAGCTGTGTATTCTATTTAATTCAAAAGTAGTATCTGAGGAAATGAAGTTTATTCTTATATATACTGTTATTCTGGTATTATTTACAATAGAAAGAAAAGGATAAACAGTCCTCCCTTTGATAGATATTAAAGTATTTAAATGAGTAGAGCCCTGAGTCATAAGGATAAAAAGCAAGATTTTTGTGAGTGAGTTGTGATAACAAGAGTTGTCACTCTCACCTCCAGTTCTCACTTCCTAGGCCTATGTGTTCTGCTGTAGGAAAAAGAGTACCATATATTGATTGTTCTTTCAGAGCATGGCTGCATCTACTAGAATAGTATCCCTCAGGGTGTTGTCACCCAGGTGGCATACTATATAGGCCAGTTGCTTTGGAGCCATGTGAAACTAGTGGGTGTGAAACAGTTCCCTCACTTTTGCTGTAAACTTGGTCAGAAGCAATTTTATGTGGGAAAATATCTCAGTCTCACAATGTGTAATATCCATCTGACACTATAACTATATGTGTTTTCAGTAAAACATTTCACATTCAATAAACCTGATGTTTCTGGGTAGTGATACTCATAATACCAGTGAATTTCACAAGCCCATGCCTTCATTTCTTTTGCTGAGATGATAAATAATGTGGTATGGGAAATAAGTCATTTAGTAAGACCACAGATATATTGTTGGTAGAAATATGGCAAGGAGAGAAGACAATACCAGATCTAGAATGGGCTTGTTCAAGTGAGGAACCAATAGTCCCTCCAAGATAAAGTGGGACCAAAATAATCAACCTGTTACTTTTTTTTTTAAATATATCTTTATTGATTTCAGAGAGAGGAAAGGAGAGGGAGAGAGAGAGAGAGAAACATCAATGATGAGAGAGTCATTGATCGGCCGCCTCCTGCACGCCCCCACTGGCGATCAAGCCCGCAACCCGGGCATGTGCCCCGACCGGGAATCGAACCCTGATTGCCTGGATCCTAGGTCAACGCTCAACCGCTGAGCCACGCCCGGCCGGGCTCAACCTATTACTTAATAGTTAGCTGGTCTCCAGCATACAGTGCCATATTGAGATTTCAGCACTGGTTTCTGCTACTGGCAAATTAGGTGTTCAGTGGCTGTCCTGGAATATTGATGGGGAGATCCCATACTGTTGAATCTCTGCATAATCTCAAGTCTGCCATCATGACCCCTTAGTTTATAAAATACCTTGCAAGCAATGAGATGGCTGAGGATAAGGGCTGCCATAACATCCACAAATGATTAAAAAAACAGTTGTTTTGCCCTTGTATGTGTGGGCTTCCAGTGTCTCGTCCTATAATACTAACCAGAGCCATACTGTCTTCAAAGCCAACCAGACCTTATAGCCACTTGTGGATTCATATTGTGCCTGTTCCTTAGTGGAAATGCACATTAACTTTTCACTTTGGAGGAGATAGCCTACTTGCCACAGCCCATTGGATCCCCCAGAAATATTACTAAGGTTGTAGGCTCCCCCAAATTTCCTGTTTTATTTCCAACTTTCTGGCATGTTTATATCTCACCAAGACATGTGGGATACCTGCTACTTACTGCTCACCAAGTTCCATCAGTGTGAAGTAGACCAACTTACAGTCGTGTGGGATGATGAGATCATCAAAGTCCCTGTGAACTAAATTACAGCACAAAGTTGATAGAGACCTGAGGCAAGACAGTGAGTTTAATGCTGTCCCTACTGGATAGAAGCGAATGTTTCTGGTACTGTATGCTTATTGTAGTAAGGGAAAAAGCATTTGCCAGAATAATGACATTGATATACTCCTTTGAAGTAAACACATCTGGAATAGCAACTGATTAAAGCTTCCAACTGGAGGTTTTCCAAACTTGCATTCCAGACTCTTGGAAGACATGGGGATGGTACATGGCAGGCTATAAAGGGCTGCAGAGGCTTCCATACCGGTTCTTCTCTGTGCTCTCAGGTGTACTTATATTCTTCAAAAGTCTTCCTAACTTTCCCTAATAGTGTTTGTTGACTCTTATGTTGCTTTTACTCTTTATAACTAGATGGAATTTGCCATCTGATAATAAATGATATAACCATATCGTGGAGTATTGTGAAGCACTGAAATCTTGACACCCCCCATTTGTATTTAATTTATTAATTTAGTTAACTCATGTTTCATAAATATAAAATATCAATTTAGAAATAAAGTCTTTTAAATTTCACAAAAGTTTTATTCAAAGTCATATACATCTTTGACATTACTTTCTTTATGATCATCAGAGCTGGTTTTTGATGATTTAACACAGTTTTTCATGGCACATCATCTGTTCACTTCCAGCCAAACTTAGCTATGATTCAGCAGTTTTTAAAACTGTGTAGGATGCTGTCACTGGTAATTTTATCAAAAGCTGTAAAAAAAAAAAGCTGTAAACATTTGCATGAATACTGTGATGGGATCTTTTTCAGTTACACTGAAGATGGATAGTCATAGTCTGTTCAGTGTAATCAATTATGTATTTGCTTTTCAAACACGTCAGTATCCTTTTTTTTTTTAAATCCTCACCCGAGGATATTTTTTCTATTGCTTTTCAGAGAGAGTGGAAGGGGGGGGGTGGACATGACACATAAATGTGAGAGAGAGACATTGATTAGTCTCCTCCTGCACGTGCCCCAGTGAGGGCTGGGGAATCGAGCCTGCAACCGAGGTACATGCCCTTGGCTGAAATCGAACCCAGGACCCTTCAATCCATGGGTTGACCCTCTAAGCACTGAGCCAAACTGGGTAGGGCAGTATCCTATTTTTGAAAAGTATTTAATATAAAGTACTCTTAAATAGAATTTGAAATGAAATGAGTAGAAGATTAATATTGAGGATATGATTCTAATTTTATTTCTTTAAAAGTCATTAAAAAATAAGCCCAGAAGGAAATATATAAAAATGTTAACACTAATGATCTTTTATATAATTGCAGATGGTTTTTATTGCCTAGAATTTTCAAATTCTCCACAATAAATATATTTTATTTATATAATCTGAAAAAGAAATATTTAGAAGTGTTTATATCAAGAATTCGAGGATAGCTTAACATTAGAAAACTATGATTCACCATGTTAACAGATTATAATAGTATAACCATAACATTTAGTGATCAATATGATGTAGAAGGAATGGAGATGTCAGAGGAATTTCCAGAATGCTTAATTGGGTAACAGAACCTAGGAAGCACTGTAAATGGCAGGGAAAGAAGAATGGGTTTGGTTTCAAATAAGATGAGTTTATGTGCAGGCACATAGGTAGAAATAATTATGTGGTGTGGTAGGTGATGAGGAATAATGGAGATCTGGGGCTAAGGAAATATAGAAAAAAAAGTCATATCTTTCATTAAGAAATTCACAACCTAGTTGGGAAATTTTTAGCGTATAGAGAAATTAAGATAATGAGTATAATTTAAAGGATTAAAATCTCTCATTTTTATTATGAGTATAATGCGTACAGGAAAGGGAAATCATCAAGATTGTATGATTGGGGACCATGTTAGGAATCAGGTAGAATATTGAAAGCTGATGGATAGATTGGGATTTAGGTGTTCACCAGGAAAATTTAAAGATGAAATTGATTATTTTTAATTAAACTATTATAATTTGTCAAAGCAAGGTTTTTCAAGTATTCAGAGAAGTTGGCTGGCTAGTGTAAATGAAGAGATTGTTCTTAACCAAAGTATTAGCTTACTGTTTGATGAATCTGAATGAGTGAATGAATTGTTCATATTGTGTGAATAGTACCTAACATTTATCAAGTGTTTACTCTCTGTCAGACACTGTTTTAAGTGCTTTATATGTTTAATCCTCACAAAAGTCCTGTGAGTTACTGTTTTTAGCCCTATTTTACATATGAGAAAATGGAGGCATAAAGGTAAAAAGGAACTTGCCCAAGGTGTAGTAAATGGCCAGTATTTGAACCAAGGCAGGTTAGCTTTAGATTCTGTTTTCTTAGCCACGGTGGTAGATTGTGTTACTCTCCATTTGTTTATATGTTTGCTTATAAATTTCAAAATAACATTAGCACTTTCAGGTATGTTCTGTTCTACTAAGCCATCGATTCTCTTGATATATTTGTTCATAAAATTCCATACTCTTCCCACAGAGGTCTGTATGGAGTACCTATAGCCTAACTTCTCAATTTCATAGTAATTTGGTATACATTTTTAAAATCAAGTAATAGTAAGTATTCCTCAAATAAAGAAAAGCTGTGCTCAACCTCAAGTGTTAATTTTGTCTTGGGTATTAAATAGTTTTAAAAAATTTAACATTTAATGGTACCCTTCGTCCTGGCCCCTACGAGTGCCACTAACACTTTCACATTATCTTTCCTGCAAAAGAAACTGAAATGGATAGGATTTCGGTGCCTCAGTGAGTCACAACACTGCCATAGAGAAGCAATGCTCTGTCTGTGGATAGTAGATAGAGTTGAAAATATTGCGTCTTCAGAAATGTCACAAAGCTAAGGCAAAACTGCTTTATAGGATTTATTTTATGACTTCAGGTATAAGAAATAAGGATTATGCTTTCTTGAGATCTGATCCTCAGAAGTTATTAGGCTCTTTCATTATAGTTTGAGAAGTAGTTTCAAGTAATTTCTATAGTCATTCTGCTTCTCATAAGTTAAAATGACCTAAGCACTGTATCCAAAGTGTTGAGGAAATAACTTTATAAAACTTACAAAACTCTTTACAAGAAAATGCTAAAATGCTTTTTCCCGTTTTTTAAAATGGGGGCAAATTAACCACTTATTTTCAGTTGATTCCCATGTTGGCTAAAGGTGTATTTATCAGTAAGACATATGTCCTCAGTTTTGTTCTTTCTTGTGTTCTAATGTGGAACTTTCATATATAGAAGTTCATTTTGTGTCTAGAGGAAAGATTTACTGCCAAACTATTAAGATAGCCTTATAAAAGTTTCATGATGATTCAGTAACATCCAGACTTCCTTGGGATGAGCCTAAAGTGCCTAAAGCTAACAAGTGTTATACTTAATTTATTCAAATGTAAAGTTGACTGGACAGAGTTAAATAAAAGCTCAAAACTTTGCTGGTTCCATGATCACTTGGGTGGTATTGACTTTTTGACTAAATTTCTTATTAATTTGGATGAAAATAAAGATACACCTTAAGTAGTTATTTTGATTACTTTGATAATCAAAATTATGTGGCAGCCATTTTCAAATGTACTTAACTAATTTTTAAAAGATTTTGTTTTCTGTGTATATAAACAGTGAGCGTGACTAAATAGTTAACATGATTAAAATGGTTAAAGTATATTGTTTTGTTTTTATAACAATGACTGAATTGGTTTCCCATGCTGTCAACATTTTACCATATCATCTTAGACATTTTTTAATAAGTTAGAATGTAGCTTTTCTGAACCTTCTACTAAACCTTTGTTTGCTAAGTGTAGTTTCTTAAGGTTTTGCTCTCTTTTGCATCCAATATTCTATGACTAAATTATGTTCAGTCTCGTAAAATCTGTATTCACTAGGATGACCAGCCATCTCAGTTTGCCCTGGACTTCAGGCATGCCCCAGATGTAGGAGTTTTGGCTTTAAACGACTCACTGTGCCTGACCAGTTATCTCAAATAAAATATTCTGTGAATTTTGGAAGCTATTTCCAATTTACTGCATATTGCTTTAAAAGACTTTTATCCCTCTTTGTTTGATCTTTTACTGTAACATATTGCTGTGGTAATGTGAATCTACTTTAAAGAGAATCATTTTAAAATACCATTTCTTCACTTGCTAGAAGAAAGTATTTGATATTCACAATTTAATTCTTTTTCTACAGGTATGTTGAGTCGATGGGATGATAGTCAGAGATTTTTGTCTGACCATCCATATCTTGTATGTGAAGAAACTGCTAAATATCTTATTTTATGGTGTTTTCATCTAGAAGCCGAACAGGTATCATGTGAACCTTGAATTTCTGGGAACCTTAGTGGAATTCTAATATCTGTCTATCTATCTATCTGTCTGTCTGTCTGTCTATCTGTCTATCTGTCTATCTGTCATCTATCTATCTGTCATCTATCTATCATCTATCTATCTATCTATCTATCTATCTATCTATCTATCTATCTATCTATCTATCTATCTATCTATCTATCATCTATCATCTTCCCTCCCTCCCTCCTTCCCTCCCTCCCTCCCTCCCTCCCTCTCTCCCTCTCTCTCTTCCTTCCTGCATTAAATGACAGTAGGAGGGACATTAAATGGAATTATACTTTTGTTTTCAGATCTACTTGAGTTTATTTTTTAGTTATTTCAGTTAGCACATGGAAACTTTTCTAATGTGCCTTCCCTATGCCCCCATCTCTGTTGTTCCCATATACTATAAACCTTTTAAAATATATTTTTCAGAGGTATTTCTTATAATTTTAATCTATTTATTTTCAGAAAGGGGCTCTAATGGAACAAATAGCACATCAAGCGGTTGTAATGCAGTTTATTATGGAAATGGCCAAAAACTGTAATGTGGATCCAAGAGGGTGTTTTCGTTTATTTTTCCAGAAAGCCAAAGTAAGTAACTGTTTGCTATTATTAAATGGGAAAGTTAGGCCGTAGCTGAGACCTCTTTGGTCCATATACATCAAAGGAAACCATTCATCCAGGATGCAATAGGCTAAATTCTGTAGATTTTATAGTGGAAAGAAAATTATATTGCTGATTTCATGCTAATTTTAACATAAGGGATCTATATTAGAGGCTGTACTATACCATGTATGTGAAATTGAGACCTGTTCAAATAAATGCATGTATTCAGGAAAATTAAGAGCGTTCCATCATCCATTCAATAAATTTGAGTAACTATTAATGCAGAAGCACAGCTGATTAAAAGATGCTGAGGATACAGTGTAGAATGAAACAGATACAGTTAAGTCCATGTTTAGAACTGAAAGCTTAATGAGATGTCAAACTTTTGTAATGAAAAAAGGGGAACAACTTAAAAAATTCAACAGAGAGGAATGCCTAAAAACAATAGCTGTGGTACATAAGAATATCATGCAGCACTAAAATTATATTTTGAAGAATTTTTAATCTGAGATAATGCTTTGCTATAAAGTCAAAAGAAGTGATACATATTTATATATACAAGATGATGTTGGCCATGTTAAAGAAAAATAGATATGTCTAGGAAGATTAAGTACCATTTTACACTCACTAGATTAGTAAATTAGCAAGTTGAACAAGAACTAGAGCAGTAAGAATTTCATTCACTGCATGTGGGAGTATAAATTGCTATAACCACTTTGGAACTTTTCCTTGTAAAGCTTAACAAGTATTAATGCCAAGAAATTCTACTAGTATATATCCTAGAGAATAGATTTCTCAGCATGTGGTACAGGGACACTCATGGGTCTTAAAGAGCCTTTTAAGAGGCCCTGGTCAAAACTTTTTATAATATTAGTACTAAGATGTTATTTACCATTTTCACTCTCATGGGTGCAGTAGAGATTGATACAGAAGCAGATGTGAGAATCTAGCTATCTTCTATTAAGCCAGACTTTTCACTAATTTTTTTTTGTTTTGGAAATGGTTTGTTCTTTTTTTAAAATAAAACATGTTATGAATTTTAACATGTAATGAGTTTGTTATTGTGTTTTAGTTAATATTTTTTGAATTCTTCAGTTTTAATTTCTAACACAGTCAATATTAATAGAATTAGCCCACATTATCAGGAGCTCTTTAGGTTCCTTAATAATTTTCAAGAAAGTGAAGGAGTCCTGAGACTATAAAGTTTGAGAATTGTTGCCTTAGAGACACTCACAGATGTGCAGTAGATACCATAATGTTCATAGCAGAATTGTTCATAAAAGCAAAAAGCCTGGGAACAACCCAAATGTCTGTTAACAGTAGAACGAACCAGCATGAGCATGAATAAAAAGAGAGTGAAAAAGAAAAGGTACAGAATGATATATCTTGTACCATTAAAAAACAAGCACAACTAAACAGTATATGTTAAGGTACATATGTATCCGTGGTAAAACTAAAGAGGCATAGGCGTAATGAAGACAAGTCACAATAATGGTAGCCTCAGAGAGAGAAGGAATGCCTCTTGGGAACTGACTTCTAAGGTACTAAATAATAATGATCTCTTTCCTAATTTGTGTGGGGATATAGTGGGTTTTTGCCCAGTAAACTACACATATGTCTTTACATGCTCTTGCATACATGACACATTTAGTATACATAATTAGAAGTTAGAAGAAAATATACCAAAAGTTTAACTTTGGTTATACTTGGCTGGTGGAATTATAAATGATTTCTATTTTCTTTTTCAATGAACATATTTCCTTTTATAAATAAGGACAATATTGTATTTTAAATTAAAAAGAATATATCAGGGTGGTAGTAGTCCTACCTTAAATGCTCTAAACTCTTCTAAAGTATAACCAAAATAGGAAATTTTTCTGAAGCAGTAGAGTTTTAATGAGTAAATGATTGAGTTGGTATTTTAACTAGGTTTCTGGTGACTATTCTAAAATTTCACTTGACACATAGGCATAAAAAAAAGTACTTTTTCATCTTACATTAATGGCTATTTTATATTGGTGCTTAATAGGATAGTGGAACATAACCACACTATGTATATTCTTTGAAATTTACTTTGACAAAATTGAACTGAAAGGCACTAAAGTGTTTAGATCTTAACATTGTGTTCATAATAATAATTTCTTTTAAATGAAAAAGAATAACTTTCATGGGTGCTTACTTTGTACCAGGTACTATTATAAGCACTTTTCATTGGTTAACTCATTAAATCCTCATAACATTTTATGAGAATTATTCTCTATTTACAAGTGAGGAAATTAGCATAGAAGAATTAAGCAAGTGATCCATAGGTTACTTAATAAAACAAAAATCAGTCAAGTCTCTCTAGATCTAAATCCCTGTGCCTTAGGCATGCAGTAAGGCAAGCAATGGTGCCACTTGCCACTTGATTCCTTTGTTTATAGCATAACCATTTCAGAAAGATTACTTTTGGATATGAAGGCTACCATTCCATATGTCCACATGAGTACCATATATTGACCAAAGTGAAATGCTATAATATACTTAAAGAAATGTTCTAGCCCTAGCTGGTTTGGCTCAGTGGTTAGAGGGTCAGCCCATGGACTGAAGGGTCCTGGGTTCAATTCCAGCCAAGGGCATGTACTTCAGTTGCAGGGCTCAGTTCCCCCAGCCCTGGGGCAGATGTGGGAGGCAACCAATCAATGTGTCTCTCTCACATCAGTGTTTCTCTCTATATATCTCTCTTTCCCTCTCCCCCTTTCTCTCTCTCTTTCTCTCCCTTTCTCTCCCACTCTCTCTGGAAAGCAATGGAAAAAATATCCTCCAGTGAGGGTTAAAAAAAGGAGAAATGATTCTAAATACATAGAAAGATAGACTAGTTATACAACTTAAACTACATAGCATTACAGACTAATGGACCCAGTAATATTAAGGAATGAGACTGACAAAATCTCTTCCACCCCTGGACCTTAAAGCCTATGTTCTGTTAGTGTAGGATCTGTGTTGTGTCATTCTTGATCTACAAAGAAGACATTTCTAAATAGAGTCTTCTGCCAATAGGGTGTTTTGTATTGGGAATTTTGCTTATATTATACATCATTAGAGGGAGTTCTCCTACCTCAACATAACTCATTGTACTTTTTTCTTTCCATAATGTTGAAAAGAAGGTACTTGCTTAACTAAAACACTAAGATATTTCCATAATGAAATTGAGCGTTGAGTTTTATTTGGTTTTCATGGCTTTTACAGATAGGGCGTATAGAGTAAGAGAATCACTAGAAACAGGTAATAGTGTCCCCTCATTAACTGATGGAGAATTAAAAGGTTTTTAAGAATATTCCTTGGTTGTTGCTTGGCAATGGGAAGAGGAGAGAAGAATGTGAGAGGATAAATGAGGACTATTTTGAATCCTATCAAGAACTCAGATAAATCAAGAGAGAGGGAAAAACAAAACAGAAAAATCCTACTTTAGTTATATTTATGTATGTTTAAAGAGGGATTGTTTATTAGTTTGTTTTATAAAACAGGAAGTTTTCACAAATCGAACAGGGAACTTGGTGGTTTCTACATTTAAACTATTTACTTCATCCTTACTTACTCTGTTTCAGATCTGATATGTGCTTATTAGAATTTACTGTTTGTCCTAGAAGTCTTCAGAACCTGTCTTTGTATTCTGTGTTTCCTAGGCAGAGGAAGAAGGTTATTTTGAAGCATTCAAAAATGAGCTTGAGGCTTTCAAGTCAAGAGTCAGACTTTATTCTCAATCACCAAGTTTTCAACCTATGACAGTTCAGAATCATGCTCACCATTCTGGCGTTGGATCTATAGGTTTATTAGAATCCTTACCACAGGTAAGCTGGGAAAGCAGATGTTTATTTGTAAATGTATAGTTCACATAATTTTTGTTCTTTTAGACTATTCTTCTTATATGTAATATATGTGGGGCCATTTTAAATATTCTTGCCTCAGAAGATAACTCTTGAGTTTCATTTTATGCCATGTTTTGGCACTAAATCTCTTCCATCTCTTAGGTATTTAGAGAGACACCAAATTCCACTCCTTTAAATAAAGAAGAGATGAGTTTTGCCTAAGCATTCTTAAAGGCAAGTGTTAGCTATTGATCATCTCAATTATAAACGTCTCAAGATAGCTCTGAGGAACATCTCATTCTGAGTAGATCTATACTGTTTAAGGATTTATTAAAGTGAATTAGCTTCAAAGCATATGTCCAATTTGCAACCCAGGCAATCTGTTGCATGAGTTTTTTAGTATTGCTAATTGCTGGTGTTGCCTACTAGACGTAACATTTTTAGTCCACATTAGTATAGCTATGCTAAGCTGTTCTTTTTTTTTTTAAATCTTTTTTTTTTTTTTTAAATATATTTTTATTGATTTCAGAGAGAGAAAAGGAGAGGGAGAGAGAGAGATAGAAACATCAGTGATGAGAGAGTCATTGATCGAGCCCACAACCTGGGCATGTGCCCTGACCGGGAATCGAACCCAGATCGCCTGGATCCTAGGTCGACGCTCAACCACTGAGCCACTCCCGGACGGGCCTAAGCTGTTCTTTCTAATAATATTGGCCAACTGTTTGAGCCTCTCTGAAGTTGGCTTTTAGATCAAGATAAAACCATGTCACTAATATGAAGGAATTTATGTCAAAAAGAAGAGGAGGGCCCTGCCACTGTGGCTCAGTGGTTGAGTGTCGACCCATGCACCAAGAGGTCACTGGCTTGATTTCCGGTCACGGCACATGCCTGGTTGCGAGATTGATCCCCAGTAGGGGTCATGCAGGAAGCAGACCATCGTTGTTTCCCTTCTCATTGATGTTTCTCTGTCTCCCTCTCTCTGTAAAAATCAATAAAAAATATTTTTTTTAAAAAAAAGAGAAGGTTAGACTACTGGTATGCCTGATACTACTTAGGATTATGATTTTTAAGGTATCATTAGAAAGTTGCTGCCCATTTTTATTTTAGTAGCATTTTAATCAAGCCCAGTAATCTCTCATTTCCAGGCCCCAAGATTTTAAGACCAGTTTTAGCTTAAAGTTTAGTCTGTTGCCTACACAGTGAAAAGGGAAGTCACAATCAGAAGACAATGAAAGGAGAACCCTGTATTTATTTTTAAATCTCATAAAACAGGAATTTTCAATATCTTGGTGTTAAGTCTCTCTAATTTTACTATTTCAAGTTGTCACATGTATTGTAAGCCAAAGGGACAATTTAGGAAAAGCAATTGGTCATATTTAAGTCAGCCAAAAATATTATTCTGAAGGATGGAAATAATCAAGGTCTGACTTTTAAATAAATTCATCATGCTACCCCATAGTTAGACATGTAATATTCCCCGCAATTTGTCCCACAGGTTCTCTCTTATTGCTGTTTAAATACAGTGATTTTCTCTTTAGTTCCTTGAGAAATAGCCCCCGGGAACTAGTCTTTCTAGGTAATTTTATGACTAAGTCATTGTCAAGTCCAATATATAAACCTAAAATTAAGATGTCACATAATGAATGCAAAGGAAAAAATTGTAAAGGGTATCATTGATTCTAACATAAGAGGGAAAGATACACATTAAAATATCACCATATATTATCAAAAAGTTGCTTCTAGGTTAAGAGAAGTTCTTGTTCTATGTATCAGATGGCAACTGAGATCTGCTGCTAGGCATGCCTTGTAGTCATTTTGGCAGAGGACCTGGAATTACACAATTTTGACAGTTTTGAATTGCTGATATTACTAGGGTTGTTTAAACTTAATTCATCTGGGCTAACGGACCAGTCCCTCATGGTGGGAGAAGAGCATCCTTGTCTACTCCTCCTGCGGGAGTGAAGGGCTGGATAAGATTTCAGCTAGATGCTCAGGACTGTCAAGTGGTTGAGAGAAATATGATGAGAGGTAACTGGAGCTACTGAGTTGTCATCTGAGAGATTTGGAAGAAAAGGTTACCATAATATGTTGTATCAGTTGATCTCAAAAACCCTGTGATTCCTTTTCATTCATACTATGGATGAATAAACTGAAGTTTGTGGAGGCTAAGTAATTTGCCTGAAGTCAGTACAATATCTGATGGAGCTAATATTTTAATCCTGGATTTCTGTCCTACTTCACTGCTTATTCATCTATACCATATACTGTTGTTGAATCATATACAAGAAATAGGACAAGATACTCGGACATGTGCTCTTGGGAAGAACGGGACACTGGGACAAGAAAAGTGTTGAGAATGTTACTAGATGAGAATATGGGGTAATCAGTGGAATTTAAGTATAGATATGGTTAAGTACATGGGTTACTTTTTGTTTTTTTAAGTCTCTTCATGATGATGTCTTACAGTTCTTAGAAAGATGGGTTAGATGAGTTCTGGAGAATCTTCTTAGCCAACTCTGTCATGGAAAACTGGAGCCTAGTCTTAATAGAGACCTGTTCTGCAGAACTTTGGAATTGGATTTTAGCATTCTGTTTCTTTGGAGAATGGGATGATGTAATGAGAATATTAACAATTTTTTATAAAACTTAAATTTGGGTAACACTTTAGCTTTTAATTTCTTTAATTGACAGTAATCTTGAGAAACAAGCCAAATATTATCCTTAGTTTTGAGAAAACTAAACCCAAGGCCTTTTGATAAAGACATAAGTAATAGTTACTGTAAGTTTACTCTGTATACTAGCTTTTAATTCTGTTAAGTCATGATAAATTATTTTCTCTTTGAGGTTTGCATTATACTAAGTGGTAGAGGCCGGATTTGAACTGAGGTCCAATGTTAGTGTTCCAGACCTCAGTCAGTTGTTTGTGCCACTTCCTTCCTAGAGTCCTGATTGAGAATAATCCAATATCTGGCTAGCTTTTTTACTTTTAAAGTAAAAGAATCACAAAGTATTATATTCTATTTAGAGGATCTTTTGAAAACCCTTCCGCCCTATGGGATAGGGAGGTTTGAGACATCTCTCCCCTATTTGGACTATTTTCCTCACTGGTGTTTATTAAGTAAAATACTTGAAACTAGGTGATACACTAAATAGCTAGCAGATATTCCAAACAGTTGAGTACAGAAAATTTAATTCTTGGGGAAGAATTTCCTAAAGTCCTAGGTCTTAAGGGCTTATCTCCCTTATTTATGTTGCTTTAACAAATATTGGTTTTCTTTTGTATTTATTGAATAGGGTCTTCTGTTCCCTAGTTTTAGAAATGGACAGATAGAACATTTATGAGTTGTTTTCTGTTTAAAAAAGAAATCCTAAATTAAACTGCTCTTTTATTCTCAATTTTTAAAATAGGGGTGTGAGTACCTCTCAAAAGATTAAGGATTTTTTCACTTCAGTTTGTTTCAGCCTTTGAGAAACCAAAATAAACTCTGAAGATACCTATAATTTTTATTCAGTAAATAGATTTTTCCTTATTCAAGTGTTGCATTTTTAGTATTTATTGTTGTAATTAGATAATCTTCAAAATATATTTCTGACTTAAAGCCATGTTTATATTTTAAATTTTCAATGACTATATATAATCACATGGAAGATGTAGCCTTGTATGATTAAGTAATTAAAATTATACATTATTATTAAAAGGAGAAAAAAGGTAGTATGTATTACATTTGTATTTTTCACATACATCTTTCTGTCTTTATCACATCTCTTTGGATTAAGTAGTAATAGTCTATTTTTCTGTCTCTTTATCTTGGGGTTTCAACCCAAGTCTGACTTCAAAGTCCATCTTCTCTCCTACTCTCCTACACTGCAGAGAAATAGAGAATGTGAAACTGAATATGTAGTTGCATATACTGGCATAAAACTAGTTATCATCCATTGTTTCTTCCCTATCCTTTTTTTTCAGAATCCAGATTATCTTCAGTATTCTATCAATACGGCTCTCTGCAGTTTAAACTCAGTGGTACATAAAGATGATGAAGAACCCAAAATGATGGACACTGTATAATTTGGTTAAGACTGCTGAGGCCAAGTACTATTTTGTTACAAGAAAGGAAGAACTTGGCTATTTTCTTGACACTTTTATGGGTGCTGCACTTTATTTTTGTTCAGTTTTTGATGGGAGGGGGAAAAAAGAGTACTGAAATGTTTTGTAAAAATTTTTTTTATGTGCTGCTAGATTTTTTTGTTTTGTTTTTTTCTGAAGGGAGGAGTGGTACCATATGTTGCAAGAAGTCAAACTGGACTTTGTTTTTTTTTTGCTACTAAATTTGCCTTTAATCTTATTGTTCTGTTTTGGAATCAAAGTATGAAAATCTGCACAAATGCAATGTTTACAAGAACTGGTTGATTCTAGGAGGCATCTGCTACAGTCTCTTTTTATATGGATGTATACATGCCCTACTCTACAAAAACGATTAAAGATAAAAATGTCCTTGTATCCTGCTAATTTAGCTGTGAAATCTGGTGTTTTATCATATTAAAAGCAATAAATTAGTAGTGGTAATCTACTTTACTAAATAAGCTGGGTGATACAAATGAAAACAAAGTCTTTCCCCTTAAAATAATATTACATTTGTATTTTCGGCACCATCAGTTAAATTCTTGACTAGAATGCCAAAATAGACAATAAACCCCTTATGTATTCTCAAAACTGTATTCCTTAGAAGTTGATTTTACCCTGTTGACTTTATAATAGTAAGGTATATAGTAATTTAAAAAGTGATAAAACTAATATAGAGGTTTTTTGTTTTGTTTTTTAATAAGATCAACTTCAAGCTCACTTTTAATTTTTTTACTTGACATAGTCTGGGATCTCTCAGGGAGCAAGTTTTAAAAGAATACTAATGGCCTGTAAGAACAAACAGGAATAATCATCTGATTTTTTAAATTAGGTTTATTGTTTGTTTCACTCTGATGTAGCTCAAGGACTTTTTTAAAAGGCAAGAGAAATCTTGTAGAGCTAACTGCCTCAAGCTGCCAACTACTTCTGAGAATTGGGTATTCCTTATGGGTAATGATGGCTTTTACTGCATTTGTCATTTCTCTCTATAGGTCAGTTACTGTAGAATGCTGCTGAGCTTTACTACTTCCTATACAATTAACTTCAAATATGCCAGGATATTTGATGATTCATTTTATTTGAAATTAAGTGACAGTGCTAATTATGCTATCATTATTTGAGGATTTATCTTCTGACTTATAGGAACATGAGCTTTGATTTGTGTTGGGTATAGTCTTTGGTTCAGTCCCATTGAGACTAGTAGCAAACATATTTGGAAGATGACTAACTGGGATTAGGTAAACATGTCTCAACTTGAAAAACCAAATATTGCTGAGGAACCCATGATGACTAGACCTGTAACCATGGCCTCATTTGCACCTTGTTTTTACTAACTGAGGTGATAAGGCACTTAGTATAATACCCATAGAAATGGACTGGAATTACTGAATCGTACTTATGTAACATCACAATCTTACTGGTTTTCCGAATAAAACTTTTGTGCTTTTGATATAAAGATATACTCTATATAATAAAATGTTTGATGGTAGTATTCATCAGCCTGTAATTATTTTTATTTTACCAGTGACCTAGTTACAGAAGTTTTTTGTTTTTTCTTGTTCTGGAGCAAGCTCTTATTTTTCCCTTCCTATCAAATAGAGAAGAATGTCCACAGGAGTAACATCCCCAATTTTACATAATTGATACTTGAACCATTATTTTCCATTCTTTAACTTCACTTTCCCTCAGGCTTGCCTATAAGCACCCAGATTGTTCTGAATTTCATTTTGCCTTAAATTAGAGGTAATGACTATAGACCGAAAAGGAGAAAAATTATCAAAGAACTGAGAAAACAATTCTTGAAGGGCTTTTTGTTTTCTAGAACAGGTATTATTGAAGAGCTTTTTAAAAGCTATATATATATACATATATATACACATACATATTTTTACTTTCAAAGGAAAATGTGTTCTGAGTGTGAAAGTGTGATTGGATTTATTTAGGAGATTGACTGATGCCATAATTTGCATTTAAGGCTAATTTTTACATATTGAACAGAAAATTGACATCCTTTTCATTTTTCTTTAGTAGTAAGAACTAGGTCCTATTAAGAGAAATGTCCTCTTTTCTGTTTCTTAAGAAATAATAAGAGTATACTAAGCAAAGGGAAAAGTCATATTTCAGGTTGTGAAGTTTTCTCTAGATACAAACCATGGAAAGGTCAAGCAGATGAGTGAAACATCTTTGACATCAAAGTATCCATCAAGGATTCTTGTTTCATTTGATAAAATTAATATTATAATAGATTTTTAAAAATCAGTTATCACTCCATTTATTCCCTGTTAACTTTCATTTTATCAGTGGTAGTGGAAATAATACTGATTTTCAATTCTCTAGGAGAGACATTTTCATCCAATTATACCATTAGTATCCAATTACATCATTAGTGGCCTCTTTCAAATTTTGCCTAATGACCTTATGATCTATACCGTGTTTTTAGGAAAATTGGGTCTCCTTTTATATTAGCATTCCTATTACCCTTTTAAAAGTGAATTAACATGCTGCCCAAAGAACATGAATCCAGTAAGTGGATTTTCTTACACAATGAAAAATTGATTGTAGGTTCAGACCAAGTGATCCTGAAGTTAACCTTGAGGTATTTTCAGAGAAAATAAAAAGATGTCAGTTTACTGTCCTCAAAGTCAGTCATGTATCTCAGTTCTTAAATTGATGTGGGACAGAAATGTACTTGTCTGGGGTACAGCCAGGCTTCTTAACTTCTTTCAGGGGTAGAGGGCATTTTAATTTCAATTTTGCCTCTTTATCATACATGTTTTATTAAGTCCCTGAAATTCTATGCATCCATTTCCCATTTATAATGGGGAGGTATGTACTGTTTACAGGTTTAAGAAGCTTATTCACTTAACACCTTGCTAATTGGCTATTTTGAGCCAGAACTTCTCTGTGTGGCCAGCTACTTTTCCACACTTGAATATTAAATGAAAGCATCTGAATAAACTTAAATGTACTTTATTTTGTTATATCTTATATTTACATTACCATAAGTCAAAATTAAACAAATTGCTCATCAAGTCTCTGGAAATACTGATGGATGAATTGAGAAAACGAACACATAATAAAGAGGAAAACCAGTGCCAAGCAGTGAAATGGCTCTATCTCCCACCTCTTATAATCTGAGCCTAAACAAAGATAACCAAGAAAACAGTCTAGAGTGCCCTTTTAAAACTCTACATTGCTTTCAGACCTTAAAATTACTTAAATTAATGTAAGTGCAGACACGACTTATCTCGTGACCCATCAACAACATTTGGGAATGGAAACACGAGTTGACTCGTGACCGGTCAGCAACGTTCGGACACAGAAACACGAGTACACTCGTGACTGGTCAGCAAGGCGTAAGTATTTGCTTGCTTACTATGTAAGCTAATGGAGGGGATACAAAGATGAATAAACGCTGATTATGAATTGCTTACTATCTGATATGTCACAACCATTCTCATAAGCCTTAAAGAATTAGACTTGAAGTTTGATCTTTTCTAAATAGGAAAATGATAAAAATTCCCACATCTTTCATTTGTTTCTTTAAACAGCATGATTCTTCATACTATTTACTCTTCAAACATTTATTTAGAGTCCTTTGGTGAAATATGACACATCACCAGATTGATTTACACTTTGGTAAAATCCTTCCAAAGTGCAGTCTGGCAACTACAGTTTAACTTTACTTGGTGCTATATATATAGAAAAAAACATGACCTTTAGTGAACTTAAAAAGAAAAAAAAAGAAAAAAAGGCAGTCTACGTAGAGTAGGGTAAGAACACTGCAACGCACACTGGCTTTTCCCAAAAGCTTTAAGCACAGCCAGACTTTATTTTGATTGTGTTTTAAATTTTTTAAACTCTAACTTCCAAAATCAGAATCTTAGATTGTAAAAACAGTAAAGCTATTTCTGCAGTTTACTAGCATCTGGGAATATTTTCTTATGTCAATGAGAAGACAATTTATAAACATGTTTTAAAATACAAATTTATTCTTGCTGTTGGTTGCAAGTATTACAACAATTTAATCTGAGGTCTGTAATTACCATAATTTGTTATTAACATAGGTAAGTTTTGTCTCAAACTATGAGTATCTAAAATATTTTTCTTTGCTGGATTGCCATTGTAAATAGCCGGAGGGAAAGTAGGTATGGGCTGGAGTTTAGAAATTTAAGCCAGTATTTAACATATTTCAAATGGAATTGAGGAATAAAATTTCTGATGGTACTAACTGCCGATTTCCATTTCCCACAACACTGCTTATGTAAGGTGCACCAAAATAACTATGGTATTTCAGAAAATAGGGTAATGGGGTTAAGTACTGTTCTCATTAGACTTACTAAGACAGAGTAGCTTCTAGCCATGGCATTCAGCTCCAGACATATTTCCATGTGGCACATAAACCATAATGTCATTACAGCATTATTACTATTATTTTTTTAGCAGATGCACATCTCAGCAATGAATAATCTTCATCAGAACTGTCTATGACATTAACTCAGCAGAAAACAAGTTCTTTTAGGTTGCTTTAATAAAGAAAACAATAGTGCAGGTGTTTCCCAAAGTAATGGATGGAGGTGCAAACTTTGGGTTAAGTGTTTTTGGGGTGAGGAGAGAATGGTCACAGGGAAGAAGAGACTTAAATTTCACAGCCATGTTCTTCTACCTGTTTTTGATTCCAAACTTCCTAATGGTGTCAAAAAGGCCAGTATGGCTGCAATACTATAGCAGGAGATAAAGTATAACATGAAATGAAACCAGCCTGTGTATTGTTTTAAGACAGTTACTACAAACCAGTTACTAATTCAGAAGCCAGTGAGTCATCAGGGCATCAGAATGGAAGGTGGTGGGATGGAGTGAGCCCTGTGAACTATAAGAGGAAAAATGAATATCCACAGTTCTTAATGGAATTGTATTCTATACCTTAACACTAACATATGCCTGATAACCTAATGATAATTCATAAGTTTAGTATTTACAACATTTTTAGAAAGCACATAATATTAACATTCAAATAAGGCATTATAGAAAGTTTTATAAAGAATGGAATGTTTACTGTAACCGTTTTTAAAAGCCTTGGTCCATTTTGAAAAATCAAACAGTTTTTAAAACGAAAGGGAAAGACTTTTTTCTCCACAAGATACATAAGAACCACTTATTGGTAGTTGCATTTTAAGTGCCTAGAATGAAACGGAACAAATTTTCAAAGGCAGTTAATAACAGCTTGTACAAGGCCTTGTTTCATTTGATTTGGCACCAAGCGAAGTAAGAGTAAATATGCCGGTGGGGAGACAGTCAGGTTTCTCCACTTCGCATACTGCTCCACTCTTTCTGCCCGGCCACACAGTACATAAGCATGAGCATGCATCCCCCTGCCCCGCTACGGAATCCAGTCATACTGACTTTAAAACGCTGCTCAGGTTACGTTCACCAGCAGAGTTCTTTATACGTAAGGTAGGACAGCAGTGAACGCCAGCAGGTGGCAACTGCTTTGATTAGGAATAAACTCCTTCAGCAAACTCCATGAGTCTCCTGGTCCTGGCTTGTAAATCCTTTTCATTGCCATACCTGTTTACTAATTATGACTGCTGTATTTGTTACAGGAATTTTCCGCAGGCAAACCTGATCTATTTCCTAATGACAAAGCATGCTTGCTTCACCTAGTGCCATGGGGTTTTTTAATTCTTTTTTTTTTTCTACTTGAAGATGTTACTCATCAAGGCAGATCATACATTTTGATCAAAAAGAGAAACGCAAATAGATCCAAAAGCACATCTCTTAACCCAAGTAACATCTGAAAACATAGGTCTTTACATTTTTCTTTGAAAATTCAATTCCAGTCTTTTTGCAAGACTTATAATGTCAACTTCAAATGTAAATCATATAGGAAAGTACTTTCCTATATGCTAATTATACATTTTTATAGCAAACTGAAAATTCTGAGTAACCTGAAGATACATTTAACAATAAAATAAATACAACATATATGGCTAGCTTATAAATTTCTTAGAGTAGAGGCAGCACTGAATTTGCATCCTGCAACTAATCTGTAAATCCAGTTGTGTTATTTTTTTCCTGGAATTTTATAGACACTCTACCACAAAACCGTGTACCATGGTGCTAGATATGGCTTTTGTTGGCATCAGTCTAAGCTAAAGCCTCTGATAAGATCCTTTTCCCAAATGACATGGAATTTTTTTTTTACTTTTCCAGAAAAATAGGGAAACTTTGTCAACCACTTATTCTTCTGAACAAAAGTTAGATTACTATCAATTGCTCTTTTAATCATGCTCTAAACGATTTTTCAGAAGTTTCGTTAGACCTCTCTGATGTTTTTAAATTGCACACCCATAGAAGATAACTGGATAAAACATACTAGATGATTTCAAAAGACGAATCTTAGTATCTGACTCATTTGGCACATCCTTAATTTCCAGAATAAAATCAGTAGAAATGAAACTAATATAATTTTCAAAGAATTCGTACACGCCCGAGTTAGGACAAGGAGCTTCCAAATGCACCGACCAGGAGCTTCTGCTCATCTTACTAGTTATGCATGCTTTTCTTCATGGAGTAACTGATGATTTCTGGTTTATTTGTGGAACTTTTGTTTGTAGGAAGGCATATACATGGGGCCAGATCTTGTTGGTTTCTGTTCCGGAGAATGTTTCCAACACCCCCTTTTTCCTAAAGGTGACAAAATAAAAACACAAGTCTGAGTCTTCCTCATAAGCTTTTCAAAGTGATTCTTCAAAGATGATCATGTGCACTGAGGGTCTCAGTAAGTATAGTTCCGTGTGATCCAGAGAGAAAGGCACTTGGCTGGGCACTGGAAAAACCTGGATTTTGGTTTCAGTTGTGTCCTCTGGCTTACGGGAGTTGTCCCTTAAAAAATAATACCACCTATCATTTATCGAGCATGGAATGATGCTTTACATGTAATAGTTCACATAATCCTTTCTAAAGGTCAAGTTCCTTACTTTACTGATAAAACTGTGTGTTAGAGATGTAACAGCCAAATCACGAAGGTTCTCAAACATAGGGCCTGCCAGACACCAGTATACCCCTTGGCTTTCTTTGTCTACTACCCATTTGCAAAACAGCTTCCTAACACTTGACTGTGTTTCCTTCCTTTCACCTACATTTATTTTTTCGTGTGAATTTTAGGGGAAGAGGAATACAAGTATTGTTTTTATTGTTTCCTATTGTGTTTCTCCATTTCTCTGCAGGCAGATTTGTCTGACTAGTCACCAGACCAGCAAACAAAGTCTATTTACTCCAGTTTTCTGGGTGGTAAAATGGTGAGAGGACACTCAGAATCCTGGGGTTGCCTTTCAAAACACACAGGTTCCCCCACAGAGACTGATGTTCCTCTGGCTTACCCTCCTCCTCCAAGCAACTCATACACACCGGCTTAGAGGCTGCATAAGAGCAACTGAGGAACTCAGGGGTTTTTTTCCAAAAAATGGGATCGGTCATGCCTCTGCAACCTTCTTAGTAAATTTTCAGAGGTTACGCTAGGGACAAAAGCATTCCTTTTAGATACCTCATAAAATTTGCCACAGTTAAGACTACTGTAAATAATCCCCACTGTGTTCTTGGTAAGAAACATCTGCTAAGGGGAGACATTATGCAAATACAGTACTTTGCATATTAGAGCCCTCCTGCTTCTGAATTCACAGGCATCTTGTAAAGCTTTCAGGAGAACAAGCTTCTTAACAGCCTTAAGCCTCTAGAAGAGCCACTTTAAAATCAAGCCAGTGTCACAAGTGTGTTAATTACTGAGGACACAACTACAAGCACCTATTCAATCCTAAAGCTGTACCCTGGATAAGCATTTTAACTTTTATGTCATAAAACCACTTCACCTATTGGTCCTCTAAAGAGTAAGAGCAACGCCCAGCCTGCGTGGCTCAGCGGAGCATCAACCTATAGGCCAGGAGATTGTGGTTGGATTCCTGGTCAGGGCACATGCCCAGGTTGCGGGGTTGATCCCTAGGAGGCAGCTGATCAATGACTCTCTCATTATTGATGTTTCTATCTTGTTTTCTACCTCTCTCTGAAATCAATAGATATATATATATTTTTTAAGTGCAAGAGCATCATGTTGTTTGTAAACACAGATTTAATTACGCTATAAATGCCTGCAACTGAAAGAGTTTTAAGAACAGCAATATAGCTGTATTTTAAAATAATGATGTTGACTGTCACTAAGGTTGTTGCAAATACCAACTGTGAATTTTTGGTTAAGTCCAGCCCTAGTTCTGTGTGCTGGAATTGGGAAGGGAAAGCTTCAAACAATGACAAGAGGTAGCAAAAGCCAGAGGCCTAGAAAGACTAGGGTACCTCCTAAGATAGGGACCCGGGTCGTATCCTTTATATCTACAGTCTTCCCCAGCTTCCTTTCCCACATTTTGACAGAATTAATCCCTACTTCCACTGCACCTAGTGATTACCTCTAATAGTCTTACAGTGTTATCAGCGCAACAGCAGTGCACTCTCCCTTCTGGTTACTTTTAAGTGAATAACTGCTTTTGGGAAACAACTTCTTCACCAGGAGAAACTGGGTCCACGAGATTCGGGTGGGACTGACCCCACTTCCCAGCTTCAAGGATGGACACAATGAGCTAATCAGTGCCAATTCCAGGACTTCTGCTGGCAAACAGGCTCTCTTTTCTGCTGGGGTAACTGACCTGGTAGGAGGTAAGCACGGTAAACTGGAGTGTTAAGGGACTTACACAGGGAGAGCCCACTTGAGATTGGAGCCAACATAGGACAAGGGAGCTGAGAATGAAGAGGCCTGAGGACACTAAATACCTGGGCCTAGCATCTACCTTTGGACATTTTAGTTACATGACCAATAAATTTCCTTTTGCTTAGACTAGTGTGAATTAGGTTCCTGATTGGTATAAGCACATTTTATGATACATATTGTTTACCCAGCTCTCTGACTCACCCACAGACAAGGCTAATATCTTGGGGTTAGGCAGGGACTGGGCCTACTTATCAATGTGGACCAAGCACAGTGTCAACAGGGTAAATAATAGCTAACACTGAGTGATTTAATAGTGCCAGGGCTGCTCTAAGTCTTTACATGGATTCTCTCACTCAATTCCCTTTATGACCCTATAAAGTAGGTACTATTCAGTATTGCTCTGATTTTACAAATGAAAAATTTGTGGCACAGAGGTTGAGTCCCTTGCCCAGGGCCAAGGTGCTGGCAATCTGCAGAGCCAGGCTCATCATATAAGTCACAAAATTATAGTAATAGCTACTGTAGAAAGTGAACCACCAACTCCCTTATAATTTTACCCTCCAGAAAATAACTATTAAAACAGTCGGCAGACTATTGCTTTAGTTTCACTGCATACTTGCCCTATTACAACAACAATAATAGCTGATAATTATAAAGTGCTAATTACGTGTCCGAAACAATTCTAAGAGTTACGCATATTAACTCAATCTTTCACTGCTCTATTCTAACCCCCATTTTGCAGAGAGAAAACAGGTTAAGGCCAGTTAATAAATGGTGAGCTGGGATTTGCACTTGGTCTGGCTCCAGAGTCTGTGCCCTAACCACACACTGTACTGTCCTAAATCTGTATCATTACTCAGTAAGTGAATGAACAGTGAATGAAGAAAAGGAAAGGGGTTGTGATCAAATCCTCTGTAAGGAGAAGGAAAAGGTAAGAAAACTGGATTGTTTCTTAGCCTGAGTCAAATATTAATTCAGTATAGATCCCAAATTTTGTTGTGGAATTCCCTGAAGAGCAGAAAAAACTGTTAGAATATAAGCTTTTAAAGATGATTAGCCAAATAAATGATCTGAGGATTGGTTGCCATTTGAGTCTTCTGTCCTATCGGCAGGGTAGTAGGCATTACTAGGTTTGCCATGCTGGCATTCATTCTAGCCCTTCCTCCACCAGACAGCAGAGTTTGGGTGAAGCTGACCCACTCCCAGCTCCAGGTGTGGACCTATCAGTGTACTCACTCCCATCCCAGTGACTGGCTCAGGAAAGGGCAGTAACCTAGGCCTGCAGCAGTTAGCACAGGGCATTCTCTGACCACAGAGCTGTTCCAGTAGGTTCCATCTGCATGATACTCAGGGCTCTTGTTCACTGCGGAAAGGTAACCCCTCAGCCCTTCATGAAAGGGCTGTTCCTGGCAACTGTCAAAGCCAATACAAAGTTGAGTATCAAAATTCTGATCAAACTGAGGGGTGACTGAAGCCCAGCCTACCCTCAGACTTCTCTATTACATGTGCTAATACATTTCCTTTATTGTCTAAACCAATCTGAATGGGATCTTGTGATGTTTTAGCATTTCAGCTGTAAAGCATGGACGACTGAAAAACACCTTAGTGCTTTAGCATGCAAGAGAAGGTCTGAAAAGCAACAAACTCACTGGTAGTATTCCAAGACTGGCTCTGTTTGAGCTTCATAAGCCTTCAGTCTCTTGGCAACTGTCTCTGGTTTGTCATCCTCACGCTGAATGAGAGGCTCCCCAGTCAGATCATCAATGCCCTAAATGGGAGTTAGAACAGATATCAAACATCTCATTTTTATGAGCAGTTCCATGATTTTTAAACAGATAACTTCTCTATGCAAACACCAAGCACACAAATGTGCTTTTAAATAAATGGAGCCAAATCCAAACCCAGATCATTGCAACACAGGGCCATGCAAGCCCAGGGTTGTTTCCACGGTGTCAGTTACTTTTTCCTTAGAGTAAAAGGTTTTCTAAGTAGCCTCTAAATAATTTCATATTGTGGATGAAAAAGGAGTCTTACAGAAAGCAACCTCACAAGGTAGCCTCATCATAAATTCCTAACTTGGCAAATCATAGTGGGTAGTCACGCCCCAGGCATATGGCTTCTTTAGTAAAAGGCTTCTCTTTGCCTGAAACAAACCCTATCCATTGTTTCTGTGCATCTTGGTTAACACACCTTCGAAATGCCTTTCAGACCCCTCAGAAACCACCCTCAAGAGAGCACATAATCTTGTTACCTATCCTGTAATCCAATCCCTGCCTTGCCGCCTCCCACCTGCTTGTAATTGTCCTTGTGTTCCCTCCTTAATTCCAAATGCATAAAAGAAGCTGCAAACTGCCATTCTAGGGAGCATTTTTCTCAGTCTGGTGGGATCTTGCTTCCAGGCATGTCCTCTGGCTCAAATAAATTTTTATAGAAATTCTCTACAGGTTTGGACGTTCTTATGTCGACCTAAATAAACCAAGGTATCACTAGTCCCTATTGCCCCAACTCCTAACACACCCCCTGGCACACAGCAGAAAAATCAATAAACGCTTTTGAAGGGATAACAAACCCCTGTCAATCCTGGGGACACCTTTACTAACAAACCAACTACACCAAGTAACCTGAGAATGTACCCTTAGGAGCCTGGGTCAGGCAGGACTTCCAAGGTAATAAAATTTCTGTCTGTGAGAGCAAGAGGACTCGGAGGCTGCTGTATGTACGGCCAGTTCCACCACCACTCACCACAGTTTTGGGAGGGTTGAATTCGATGTTGTAGACTCTGCCACTGGCTGGATGGATCCAGCGAGCTGTGAGGCGTTGCTTAATGACCTCAAAGGGCACCTTCAGATTAATCACAGTGTCTATCTGGTAAGCTCTATCCAGGGCTTCTGCCTGAGGAAGAGTCCTTGGAAACCCTTTACAAAAAAAAAAAAAAAAAGAGAGAGAGAGAGAAGGGAGAGAGAAAGGGAGGGAAGAAGGAAGAGAATTAATTAAAGTTGAGCAATCTGAACAGAAGCAGTACACCAGGAAGCAAATCCCAGCTGTAGGGCAACCGTGATAGTTAATTTCATGTGTAAACTTGATATTTGGTCAAACGTTCTTCTGGGTGTGTCTGTGAGGGTGTTTTTGGATGAATGAGAATTAGCATTGAAATCAGTAGACTGGGTAAAGCAGATTTTTCTCCCTAATGTGGGCAGCCCTCATCCAATCCACTGAAGGTCTGAATAGAAGAAAAGGGCTGACCCTCCCCTGAATAAAGGGGAACTCCTCCTGCCTGACTGCCTTGGAGCTGGGACTCTTTCCTGCCTTCAGACTCAAAGTGAAACAGCTCTTCATGGGGCTGGAGCCTGCTGGAAGTATGCCATCAGCTTTCCTGGATCCCCAGCTTACCAACTCACCCTGAAGACCTTGGGACTGGTCATTCGAGCCCATTCCTTAAAATAAATACCTCTCTCGCTCTTCAGAAACTAAAAGCAACCCATTCCGCCACACCTCTGCCAGCTTACAGCTGACTTTGTTTCCCTCCAGCCTTCCTTCTTCCGTATATGGTAATCCTTCCTCGTCATAAAGTATTCTCAAAGGAGGGGAAGGAACTAAAATCACATCTCAAGGGACCTTAGGGATCATGCAGTCCCTCCTCCCATGCTGATGGAGAAGCAGGCCTAGGAAAGACAACTGGCCTAAGGTCTCAGGGTGAGCAGTGGCAGAACTTGGGCTCCCTGCCCACCATCCGTGATGTCTCTGTAGCCCGGGAATTGCTCATTCTCCTGCCCACACACATTCTGGGCAGTAGAAATGCTGCTGATACTTCACTTACCATCCAATAGCCAGTTATACTGGGTGAGGTTTTTTAGTTCATGAAAGGCCAGCCGAGTCATGACATCATCTGGGATGAGCTTCCCTTGTTCAATGAAAGTCTTGGCTAATACACCAATTTCTACAACAGAATGAGGAGGGAAGCAAATCAGCAATTTACATTTGTTTTATCCCATTCCAGGCCCCTGGGAAACGGGTTGCCTAGACCTCTGGCTAGCACACTCATATGCAAACATGCATCATCAACTTTATAATAAGAACAGAGGTCACAAAATAATCTATGCCTATTTCAAATTCTCCATTATGTAAAAATATATAATTATGTCAACAGAAAAAAATAGAAAGCTATAGACCAATATGTTAACAGTAATCATCTCTGTGATAGAATTAAGTGATTTTTTTTACATATTTGTACTTTTCTGTATTTTCTTTAACATATAGACATTAATCTGAGAGATGAGTGTTTGTAACATATAAAAAGCCATTTTTAATTCTACACCTCCTTTTAAAGTTTGGCCCTTCTTATAATATTATCCAATCAACCACGCCTCATATCTGAATGAGCTCTAAACAATTTGTATGGAAAAAATAAATAAAATAAATAAACAATTTGACCAGCTATGAAGAACAAAAGAGAGCCTGGCCAACCTGTGGATAAGAGTTGTTTTTAACATATGCCAAGAGAAAGGGCTACAGAGAATTAACCTAGTTCCTGCCAAAATTACTTTTAGCAAAGTACATAAAACTTTACTCTAAAAACATGTCAAAAGAAAACAAAATAAAACTACCAGAATGACAGGGAAATGAGACAAATGATAGGTTTACACTCAGTCAAGGGCTTTTTATAAAAACTTTTCTCAAATAATACTCAAGTAAACATAGTGGTTACCTCTGGGGGGGGGGACAGGAAGAAAATGATTGGGGGGTTAGAGTGGGTGGCCCCAAAAGTACTGGTTTTCTGCCTGGGGTAAACGGGCATTCATTTTATTCTTCTTCCAACCATACATAAAAACTATAATATCTTCATACATGGGATACTTCACAAGATTATATTGAAAATAAAAAGCTCTCTTGACCACTGGTCCTTCCTCCAGCCACCACCCAATCTCTCTCCTCTTCAGTGAAGCACACCTAGAAAGAATTCCCATCCCAGGTCTGTACTCCTCCCCTTCACACTCTGCTTCAAGATAGAATCTCAACTCAAGAACCGTATAAGGGCCCAGGGTCTGGCCTGACTGTATCTCTCCTCCACCTCCCTCCCCACCGTTAAAGGGACCTTCATAGTGAGAACCTTCAACCTCCTAGAAAACCGAAAGTTCCTCTTCTGGAATTCCATGCCGCAGACTTGTCTCTGTTGACACACTTATCACACTGCTGAAACTAGCTTGTTTATGTATTATAGATTGAATTGTGCTCCCCCTCGCCCCAATCCATATGTTGAAGACTTAACTCCCAATGTAGGTGCATTTAGAGGGGGCCTTTAAGGAGACAATTAAGGTTGAATGAGTTCATAAACATGGGACTCTAATCCAATCTGACTAGTGTCCTTACAAGAAGAGGAAGAGACACCAGGAATGTATGCAACAGAGGAAAAGCCATATCAGGACAGTGAGAAGGTGGCCCTTTGCAAGCCAGGAGGAAAAGCTAC